>NC_056739.1:1671103589-1671176089 GCF_019279795.1 Protopterus annectens
GATCCCAAAGATAGAAGGCACCTGGGGTTCTTCATTATATAAAATAGAAAACACTTCCTGGTTAATAAGACCCTCCAAAAGAAAATCATTTAAAGCCATTTTAATACATCTATATGCTATATTAATCTCGTTGGTAGAAACATGAATATATTTATTAGTACCATTTAATAATTTCATCATTTTAGCTTCATAAATAACCTTAGACATCAGTACTGTTCCTTCCCCTATATATATAATAATAATAATATATCCAAATTCCTTTTCCTTAGAAACTTGTTTTGTTCCTCAGAAAAAATGTGATATTAGTAAATTGATAATAGATGTCAAATTGTTTCTAAGGAAAAGGACTTTGGATATATTATTATTTGGCAATGGTAATAATAATAACATTATTTTATTATTTATTTTATTTTACATTTGTTGACCGGGCTAGTCTAGCTGGACATATATCCATTTTCAGTAGAGGCCCGGGGAGAAAAGCTCCAAAATACAAGCAGTAAGCAACCATTAACAACCAAAAAAACAATAGCAAGCAAAAATACAGAATGGTACAATGGTAAGCATGAGTAAGACTAAAAGAGGAAAAAAAAAGAAAAATAAAAACAGACTAGCTAACTCAAGACCAGATTAACAAAGATAAATGAAACAGCTGGTTAAAAATAGAGATTTCAGGTATGCAGGATAGAAAGTAAGATTAATAAAAAGAGCAGATTAGGAAGCCCCCAAATGGCATAATATGGAGAAGAAAGAAAGAATTGATCAAATTTATGGAGGATTCAAAATAAGGAAGTAGCTGGTATCAGTAAGTGTGACATTTAGAGGCAACAGTCAGGGGAGAGTGAGTGAAGTTAGGAGTAAGGGGGACGTATTTTCAGTCAGGGTTAGCACAGGGACATAGCCAGTGAGTTTTTAGGTGCTCTTTGATATGTTTTTTAAAAAGGGATGTGGAGTCTAGGTTAGTTATTTCTTGAGGGAGTTGGTTCCAGATTTTCCCGACAGAATTTGAAAATAATGAGTCACCAGCTTTATTGTAAGATTTAGTCGAGGCTACTAGGAGTTTATTAGCAGAGCGGAGTGTGGCTAGGTTTTATAAGGTGTAATCAGTTTTGTAAGGCTAGGGGTAGCATCAGGGTAGTAAAGGGACTTATGAATGATAATTAGTTGTTGATAGAGTAGGTGGCTATTAAGTTCTAACCAATCCAGTTGCCTGAGGTTGAGACAGTGGTGAGTTCTGAAGGGAGTAGCAGTAATGAATCTAGTTATACTGTTATAACAGGTAGAGAGTTTGGTAATGTTATTTTTTGATAAGTTAGTATATATGGCAGAGGCATAGAAAAGAGTGGAGATCAGGTGGGTTTGGGCAATGGTTTTTCTAGCTGCTGGGGTAAGAAAGGGTTTAATTCTGTAGAGAGTACCTATTTTTTTGTTAACTGATTTGATGGTGTTGTCAATATGGTCATCAAAATTAAGACGGTTATCAATAGTAATACCTAATAGGCGAGTGGTCATGTCTGGGTTAATACAGGTAGCATTATTAGAGGTGATAGAGAAGAAAGGTGTGGAAGATTTGAGAGTGGGAGAAAAGAGAAGAAGTTTTGTTTTCTTGGGATTTAGAAAGAGGGAATGTTCCATAAACCAATTTTCAACTTTATGGAACACTGTTTGTGTTAGGGACTGGAGGGAGGAAACATTATTAGCAGCACAGATTAAAGTTGAGTCATTGGCATATTGAATGCAGATGGCTTGGGGAATGTTCACATGTAGGTCATTGATAAATAGAGAAAAAAGCAAGGGACCTAAGATTGATCCTTGTGGAACACCTATGTTTACTGGAAGTAAGGAAGATAGGTTATTATCCCATAGTACTGCTTGTTGCCTGTTTTGGAGATAACTCCTAAACCATTGTAGTGTTTGTGAGCCCAGACAATAGAGATTTAGTTTGTCAAGAAGTATGTTATGGTTAACCATGTCAAAGGCTTTTGACAGGTCTAGGAATAGTGCAGAGGAGAGGAGATTATTGTTATTATTATTTATAATGTCAGTAAAGGAAAGGAGGGCAGTTGTAGTGCTGTGGGAAGGTCTAAAACCATGTTGACAATTGGCTAGAAGTCTGTTTTGTAGAAGGTAGTTGAGAAATTGTTTGTGTATGCATCTTTCCATAATCTTTGATAAAGGGGAGAGTAAGGCAATAGGGCGAAAGTTTGAGAACTCAGTTGAGGAGCCCCCTTTATGTAGGGGAATTATATGAGATATTTTCCATATGGTGGGGATTTTTCCTTCAGAGATAGTTCTATTAATAAGTATGGATATGGGGTAGGCTATAGCTTCTGCAGCAATTTGTAGGTATTCAGATGGGAGTTGGTCAGCAGATGGAGTGCAAGGTTTAAGTTTCTTGAGAAGCTTATAGATAAGAGATGTAGCTACAGGTTGAATGTGAAAGGTGTTAGTGGAGGTATTAGAAGTATTAGGTAAGGTAGAAGTAGATGTGGGTAATGAATTAGCTAGGGTTTGAATAAATTCTGTAAAATAGTTGTTGAAGGCATCTGGGATCAGAGTGGAGTTGCTAAGGTTAAAGCCAGAAGGGGTAGGAGTAGTTGTATTTCCTGGTTTAAGAAGTTTGTTAATGCCTGACCAAAATTTTTGAGGGGTTTGTTGACTAGTTTGTTGAAGGTGAAGATAAAATTCCTTTTTGTCTGTGAGAGTATCTTTCTTAGTGGCATTTCTTAATTGTTTAAAGAGGAGGTGATCTGATGGACATTTGGTAGCTCTCCATTTAGCCCAAATTTTATTTCTAAGGATCATTTTGTTCTTAGTTTGTTTCGTTAGCCAAGGTGCCGTTTTGGATCTTATCCTAGTAGTACGAATGGGAGCATGAAAGTCAAGGATCTGTAGAAAATTGGTATTAAAGTAGGTCACTGCTTCATTAAGTGCAAGGTGAGTTAGTGGTGACCAGTTACATGCTTTTAATTCCGCGAGGAACAGTTCAGGATTGAAGAATTTGTTTGAGCGGGATGTCTTGAGTTTATGGGTAGTTGGGACATGCAATTTTTGTCTAACAACATATGTGAGCATATGATCGCTAATATTATCAGGGAGTGTTCCTGGAGTGTAGATGTTAGGATGGTTATTAATAAGGATCCAGTCCAGAGTTGTTTCTTTTTTATTAGGTTTATGAATTCTAGTTGGAGTGGTTATTAATTGTGAGAACCCATAGAGATTTATATGGCTACTAGGGTGTTGGGATGAACAAGTTAACCAGTCAATGTTGACGTCACCAAGTATTATGGTTTCTTGGGGTAGTTGGTTCGAAAGTGAATTAAGTAATTCCTCAAGAATATGAGTATTCTTTCTAGGGGGGAAAGTACAAACAAATTATATATTTATTTTATTTATTTTATTTTACATTTGTTAACCGGGGGTGCCTGACTGAGCCAAAAAGGCCCTTTTTCAGCAGAGGCCCGGGGAGAAAAGCTCCACAAAGAAAAATTACAGACACATTTAGTTATTTAGACATAATCAGTATACACACAAATTACAAGAGACATGTTTTTACAGTGGTATGCGGCACAAACAGTTACAGTGGAGAGAACAATCAAAAAAGATATTAATTTTAAAAATAAAGGTAAGTAATAGATTTGTGGTGTACAGCTGAACTTTGGAATGTAGGTAGAATACATACATAGTACACAGGTACAGTACATACATTGTAGATTAGCCAGTGTTTGTGAGTAAGATTGAAAAACTATTATAAATTGCTCTAGATTTAGTATGCATATGTTATTGATATTGATTTATTGTTGTTAATTTGAAGTTTGATGGATAAAATTTCGGCTTTGGAGTCTAGAGATGGAAGTTCATTATAGAGAGTAACTTGAAGATTAGATTTATAGATAATGGCTATTCCTCCGCCTTTCTTCTTTATGCGGTCACATCTCAGTATATTAAAGCCAGGAGGGGTGATTTCTTGGTCTTTAGTAGATGGTTTAGCCAAGTTTCTGTGAGACATAGAATATCAAATGAGTGTAAGTCTAGGAGGGAATGGAGGTGGTGAGTTTTATTATTTATACTCCTAATGTTAAGGTGAGCTATTAGAAGGGAGTTGCCTGAATTAGTACATGATGGTGGTATTGTTGAAGACATATTACTTAGATTTACATTAATGTTGGTGTTAGGACCAGGGTTGGGATGAACATCTCCGTGTAGGAGAAGGTTCCTCTGTGAAGAAAATTGGGATTTAAGGATCTTGGGTATGTTATATGGGTACCTTTTGTTTAAGTAGTATGACATATGAGATGATCTGTGGTATTTTGGTAGTAAAAAGTTAGAGGAACAGGTTATATTACTATGATTGAGGGTATTGAGAAAAGAGGTTGGTAAAGTTTGTTGGAGGTGAAGGTTTTGTTCATGTAGAGTGATATTTTCAAAGAAGGTGATGTAATAAGGTATGGATAGGAAGGTAATGGTAGAGGTGAAGAGTAGGATATGTATGAAACAAGCTTTGAGTGTAGGAGGCATGGTAATGAGTGAGTATTGGGTGAATATAGCTAGTGTGATAACTTAAGTCGAAGTACCAGTTGTAAAGAGCCAACCTATGGAGAGAGGCTAAGAGGGAAGAAGGAGAATAGTGGAATAGAACTAGTAAAGTGGAAGAGGATTGGTTGGGAGAGATAGGGGGAGTGTCTAGTGAGGTATAAGTGGAGGACTCCTGGGGGTGGGTGGGAATTGGGGGTAGGGAGGGGAGCAAAGCGGGGCAGACACAAGTAAGGTGAGAGCAGTGGGTGGGTGGGAATTGGGGGTAAGGAGGGGAGCGGAGTGGGGCAGACACAAGTAAGGTGAGAGGAGTGGGAGAGAGACAATCAGTAAGGTAGAAGACCAGGGCAGGAGACAGGGGAAGAGTAATAAGGGTGAGATTATGCAGGGGTTAAGGGAGTAGTATAAAGAGAGGAGAGAAAATGAAGTGAAACCAATACAGGGAGAAAAAGATAGGGTAGACTAGTCAGGGTGGAGGTGGTGAAGGGGAGTAGGGAGAGGATAGATAGGACTATGGAGCAGACAATATAGACAGGACTCAAAAGGATAGTAGAAGGGGATTTATAGTGATGGGCAGACCTGCAAGCAGAAACAATAGAGAAATGAGGTAGGGAGAGAGACTAGGTTAACGAAAACCACAAGACCAGTAAAATAAAGTCGATTTATTAGCTCTCTTGATGAAACAGACAAAACAATATGTTCTCTCTCTAGCGCCTCGGCCACAGTAAGCCTTCAAGGAGTAAACCTACATAATTTTTGAACACTTTATATACTTGCATCAATTAAAACAATTAAAATTAATTATACAATTATACAATTAATCAATTACACTTTTCCAACAGCACTCTGTATTCAATCCATTAGGCAACAAAGTGCCATACTTTAAAATGAAAATAGTTTCTTTGCTTAGCAGTAACTTTTCAACCATATGGCCATTTGTTTCAGTATCAGCTACTTGCTGTAAGATGGTAGCCTGCAAGCTATCACTGGAACCATTATGATATTCACCAAAATGTAAAGCTAATGGGCTTTCTACTTTTTGATTCCTTATGTCCCTTAAATGTTCAAGTAATCTAACTTTGAACATCCTTTTTGTTTGACCAATATAGAACTTATTGCACCCACATTTGATAGCATAAATTACTTTTTGTGTCTTACAATTATATATGCCATCTGACGTAAACCTAACATTATTAATACTTGTAAAAACTTTTTTTATATATCTACAAATACTGCAGTTTCCACATGGAAATGTTCCAAAATCTGACATTTCATGATATATTTTACACTCTGGTTTTAAAAATTTTGTATGGACTACCATATCTTTTAAACTTCTACCTCTTTTATATGAAAAAATTAGTTTTTTCTCCATTAAATTACTGAGTTCCCCAAAATTTTTTAAAAATTCCCAAAAGTGCAAAATACATTTTTTAATATCATTACTAAAACAATTATAAGTAGACACTAAGAAAATATTTTTATCCAAATTATTTATATTATTTTTAGTATAATATTTGTTAACATAACCAACATGACCAGTATTCCGAGAATTATATCTTGATTCTACTACTTTCTTAATATCTAGTTCAAGCAGTTTAGCATCATATTCTCTTCTCAAAAACATTTCTTTTGTTGTTTGGATTTCTTGTATGAATATTTTGTCATCATTACATAAACGCGAAATCCTTAAGAACTCTCCATATGGCAAAGACTGAATAGTTTGATTAGGGTGACAACTAGTAGCCTTCAAAAAGTCATGTGGCATACCAAACTTTCTATGTATACTAGTAATTATTGGGTGACCACTTAGTCCTATTAACTTAATATCTAAAAAATTCACTGTATGTCCATATTGTAATCCTTCAAAAGAAATATTAAACCTATTTTGTTGAATTTCTTTCACAAATTGATTTATATTATTAATTCCATCTTCACATAAAAAAATCAGATCATCTATGTATCTATAATATATTTTAACATATTTCTGTACAAATTCATTTTTATAGATACACTCTTGTTCAACCAGGCCCATGAATATATTAGCATACATTGGTGCGAATGGGGCACCCATGGCTGTACCTTGTATTTGATGAAAAACCATGTCATTGAAGCTGAAATAATTATTTTCCAAACAAAATTGGACTAAATCAAGAACATAATGTGTGTAGGGATGGTCCCCCATACTTTTATGTATTGCTTCTAAACCAAATCTGTGTTGAATACTAGTATACAAACTCTTCACATCTAATGTGATCCAATACATACTTTCACTCCATACGATAGATTTTATTTTATTCAGAAAATCAAAGGAATCTCTTATATATGATGGTAAACAGACAACTTCTTTAAGCAATACCTTATGTAATACTACTCCCAAATTATGTAAAAATATTTTCTTGCTGAAACAATTGGTCTACCTGGAGGTTCACTAAAATTTTTATGAATTTTGGGCAGGCAGTAAAAGTATGCTGGACCTACATCAGATGATATTAGTTTCTTTTTTACATCAAATTCTGTCCAGTAACCCAGTCTCAAGCCCTTAAAAATTAAATCATTATAACATTCCTTAGCACATTCTATAACATCCTTTTGAACTACACAATATACAGATTCATCATTTAGTAGATCTAAACACATCTTTAAATACTGCGTATGGTGCATTATCACAGTTTTATTGCCCTTATCAGAGGGCTTAACTATTAAATCACATTGTTTAGAAAATTGTGTTAACTCTCCCCATTCTTGTCTGGTCAAATTATATTCAATATTTTTATGCTGTAAATTTCTTAGCAAATACTCTATTTCAAAATCTAACATTGCATGAAATTTTTTTATTCCTTCGTGAATAAAAGGAGGCATAAAATTACTGGCTATACTTAAAGAAGAAGTATCAATGGGGTAATAAGCATTTAGATTACTAACACAGGAAACAAATGACTCACAAGACTCATTAGAGTCACTTTCCCATTCCACACTATCCATATTAACTTGTTCAACATCTTCACTAAGTTTGATATTACATATGTTATTAAAATAATACCATAAATGCAGCTTCCTTACAAATCTAAATACTTCTATTTTCCATTCATGTATTTTCGGCAATACTGTTGGCACAAATTTCAAACCACAATTCAATATAGAGACAATATTATCAGACACATAACAGCCAGACAAATTCACCACAATATTAGTACAACAAATGTTAGTACCATTTTGTTCTTTTTGTGTCTCTCCATTGACGTTGTTGTCCTCCCCTCTGAAATTCCTGTTCTCCATAACCACTTTTCCGCTGTTGACCATTCTCCCCAGCTGAACGAAACCGTTCTGGGAAGCGTTCATGAAAAAAGTCCCGGTTAGCAGGTGAGGGTAAATCAGGAAAGTCTCTTGATTCAGAAACATAAACTTGTCTATCTGGCGTCTGATTAACTGCATCAGCACTAGTAGTGCTGGCCCGTCTGTTGCCGTCTCTATTAGAACCATTAGGTAGACGCACAGAAGAGCGTGATCGTTGATTGGCTCTAAACAAGTAAACGTTGCCTCTATCAAAGTCACGGAGGTCTCTTTGAATTTTATACATTTTCTGGTCTATAATTCTTTTTTCTAACACACTAATCTTGTCTTGTATGTCTCTAAGACAAGAATCCATTCGAGTTCTATCTAACAGAGTGGCAAGATTATTACAAACCATATTAATGTCTTTTTTTAAATTCAATAGTTTAATATTGTCTCTCTCCACTAGAATTTTGATCCATTCCTTTGAGCATTGGTGCGCTGCAGATTCCCACTTATGCTGGAAAGTTTTATCAGTAGGGCAAGACACAATGAAAGGTTCGGATGGAAATTTAATAGCCCTTAAGCCCCTAGGAATGATATCTAAATCTAGATATCTTTGTAAACTATTACAGTTATAAAACGTAGCTGTTTCTTTGTTCATCAAATTAGTCAATTTAGAAACCATAGTCTTTACCTCAGAAGGGAAATCCATGGAGCGTTTTCCTATATTAGCAAATGGGTTGTTAACACGTTTGCTGCGTGTTTCAGCTAGAAACCGCTCCCATGCTGGAATATCCCCATTACCATCTGTATTAGCAGTCCTTTCGGATCGGTCGATATTACGGTCAGAATTAGTATTGAAGAAACCATCCAGTGTTCGCTGAGAGGTACCACCATTGTCCTCTCTAAACATACGTGGAACATTTAAAGCAGGATCACTGGCCATAGATGAAACAAATCCAACAGCAACAGAAGAAGGTAGATGAACGAAAACCACAAGACCAGTAAAATAAAGTCGATTTATTAGCTCTCTTGATGAAACAGGCAAAACAATATGTTCTCTCTCTAGCGCCTCGGCCACAGTAAGCCTTCAAGGAGTAAACCTACATAATTTTTGAACACTTTATATACTTGAATCAATGTTTCATCAAGAGAGCTAATAAATCGACTTTATTTTACTGGTCTTGTGGTTTTCGTTCATCTACCTTCTTCTGTTGCTGTTAGAGAGACTAGGTTGTCTACAGGGGAAAGAAGACAACAGACCCCTATTTGTCTAAGGTTTAGGGTAACCTTGGGAGGAGAGTACAGGAGTTGGGAAAAGGGGAAGGGCAAATAATGGAATAGGGAACAGTTATAGGGCTAATGTAATAAAGGGAAGGATCAACAGGAACACGGAGATGGACTATAGTAAGGGGTAGGAGAGCAGATGGGGGTTATGGCTGCTGACAGAGTCAGGCGGTGGTGTAACACATCTACATAGAGTAAAGTATTAATAATATCAAATCAATAATGCTTTTGAAGAGATCAAAAACACTGAGACATACAAAGCAGATTACTGTGGCTTTTGTCCAGGGAGGTAACCCAGGTGGATACTACCCCAGGCAGGTTTTGGACGGTGGATAAGGAAGGTCTTAGGATTCCAATAGGGCACTTCAGTCTTTCAGAAATATGAGAAAAAGCCTTAAGCCAGCTGGCAAGAAAAAATAAAATGAAAATAAATGAGCAGCATATTAAACAATGACTGTAGATTAGGCAGGTGAAAATACTCTTAAACACTACAAACATTAACACTCTAACACATTGTAATTGAGACAAAATAAACATAAGCTCAATCAAGCCAGAAAATAGTCAAAACATTTCACCATACACAACAGCGTAATCACAGTATAGTGTTAGGAAATAAAAGTTACAAACTGCCATTCAGTTAGAAATCAAAATTCACGGGCTTATAAGACAAATAGCTATTGCAGAGAACAAGTACACATTGCAAAATAATGACTTTCCCCAAAACAAACTCTGAGGCCTCGCATGCAGGTTCCAAGATGGAGACGATGAAAGTTTTAGTGGGAAAATCTACACTCAGAGAGAAACTGCTATCCCAGAGTAAAAGACACAAGTAGCTGCAGGGAATAATAAGCTAAACCTGAGAGGTATAGCGAAAATAGCTGGCGCTTTGGGCAAGGTGAAAACAAAATATAGTAACTAATCATACATATTAATAAAGGGACAGAATTACTATGAAAAGCAGATATTCCCCTAAGAACAGCTCAGCGCTTGATAGGCAGATAAAGCTATCATTAATTGGAGTGCTGGAAATACGACAATACAAAAGTTATAAAACAAAACCTTTAAACCACTGTGAACAGCCCGGCACTAAAGATTAAGCAGGGCAACAAATTTGGGCAACTGATACAGCATAGAGGCTCGATATAGTACGCACTAACCACCAGGAGACATTCAACCAAGGGATATACAACGATGGGGGCTCTAACACTTTATAAGTCTACACAGAGATAGAGATGGAGTTCAATAGCGTCAGCACTAAACAGGGAGTAAATTATGCTTCTCAAACCTAAGCAAGCATGCAAATGGGTAAGTAACAAACGCCTAGCCTAGTCGCATCAATAGTTAGGTTGCAACGAATAAGGCAGCAAGGAGATACAATCTAGAGTAGTGCAGCAACAAAAACCGAACACATAGTAACTACCCACAACATAACACGACGCTAGTCTAAGCACAAGAGAGACATACGTTATGCTACAATAAAAGAAACTCATAACAGTACATTAGAGAGAAAACATATTATCTTGAGCTACGATACACACCACTGCTCTGTCAGCATCCACGCGCAGAGGGGGAAAATAAAGATGGCGCCTCAAGGGGACTACCCCTATTTACAAGTTCCTGGCCGGAAGTGGTGAGCTAGGGGGAGGGCAATGTGCCCAAAGAAAAACCAAGAGGAGACCGAGGACTAAGCGACAGTGGGAGGTACCAAAGTAAAAGAGAGTAACACAGGCAAACGGCTTACAACAAGTAGAGATGGGGAAAAGTGAGTCCAGATAAGGGAAAAAGTGCAGCGTAGTGTGGAATAAGTTAAGTTAAGAAGAGGGGAAGGAAAAAAGAAAACATTAACCCAATATAATGAGGGCAGAGGACAGAAAAGAGAGCTAGATGAGATAGTAGGGGAGGAGGCAAGAGGAGAGATATAGAAGTAAGAGAGGAGAGGAGGGAAATTAGCAGGTACAGACTAGAGTGAAATAGAAGGACAAAGTTGAATAAAAATAGAATAATAAAGCATAAAATAGAATAGCCCAGGACGTACAAGTAAGGTGAGAGCAGTGGGAGAGAGACAATCAGTAAGGCAGAAGACCAGGGCAGGAGACAGGGGAAGAGTAATAAGGGTGAGATTATGCAAGGGTTAAGGAAGTAGTATAAAGAGAGGAGAGAAAATGAAGTGAAACCAATACAGGGAGAAAAAGATAGGGTAGACTAGTCAGGGTGGAGGTGGTGAAGGGGAGTAGGGAGAGGATAGATAGGACTATGGAGCAGACAATATAGACAGGACTCAAAAGGATAGTAGAAGGGGATTTATAGTGATGGGCAGACCTGCAAGCAGAAACAATAGAGAAATGAGGTAGGGAGAGAGACTAGGTTGTCTACAGGGGAAAGAAGACGACAGACCCCTATTTGTCTAAGGTTTAGGGTAACCTTGGGAGGAGAGTACAGGAGTTGGGAAAAGGGGAAGGGCAAATAATGGAATAGGGAACAGTTATAGGGCTAATGTAATAAAGGGAAGGATCAACAGGAACATGGAGATGGACTATAGTAAGGGGTAGGAGAGCAGATGGGGGGGTTATGGCTGCTGACAGAGTCAGGCGGTGGTGTAACACATCTACATAGAGTAAAGTATTAATAATATCAAATCAATAATGCTTTTGAAGAGATCAAAAACACTGAGACATACAAAGCAGATTACTGTGGCTTTTGTCCAGGGAGGTAACCCAGGTGGATACTACCCCAGGCAGGTTTTGGACGGTGGATAAGGAAGGTCTTAGGATTCCAATAGGGCACTTCAGTCTTTCAGAAATATGATAAAAAGCCTTAAGCCAGAAAGCAGATTACTGTGGCTTTTGTCCAGGGAGGTAACCCAGGTGGATACTACCCCAGGCAGGTTTTGGAGGGTGGATAAAGAAGGTCTTAGGATTCCAATAGGGCACTTCAGTCTTTCAGAAATATGAGAAAAAACCTTAAGCCAGAAAGCAGATTACTGTGGCTTTTGTCCAGGGAGGTAACCCAGGTGGATACTACCCAGGCAGGTTTTGGTGGGTGGATAAAGAAGGTCTTAGGATTCCAATAGGGTACTTCAGTCTTTCAGAAATATGAGAAAAAACCTTAAGCCAGAAAGCAGATTACTGTGGCTTTTGTCCAGGGAGTTAACCCAGGTGGATACTACCCCAGGCAGGTTTTGGTGGGTGGATAAAGAAGGTCTTAGGATTCCAATAGGGTACTTCAGTCTTTCAGAAATATGAGAAAAAACCTTAAGCCAGCACTGCTCCGTCAGCATCCACGTGCAGAGGGGGAAAATAAAGAATATAAAGAAAATAAAGAAAATAATAAATAACATTAATGTATTAAAGAGAAAAAGTATTTTTAACCCACCCCTACATCCTCAGCTAAGGAAATGTGAACTTTTAGTGGAAAAAGCCCTTAGGGATGGTGTTTCAAAGCATAAATTTCCCCCTAATTTATCCATGGAAGAGAAAAAATTATTGGATGAATTAAGAAATAACAAATATGTCATGGTAATGAAGCCAGATAAAGGAAGAATGAATGGCAAGAATTTGCCTCTTTATCTGATTTGAGAGGTATTTTTGACACCCCATTTAAATGTATTTTTAGGAAAGGTTTAAATATTAAAGATATCTTAAATACAATTATAAGTGTGTTAACAACAACAAAAATAGAAGAGGCACATTTAAATGTGGGCCTTGTCAACAGTGTGATTATATTTCCAACGCTGAAGGATAGGGGAAGGTATGTTCCTACTAATTGTTTTTATAGTTGTGACTCTAAAGGGGTAGTTTATTTAGCTTTGTGTAATCAGTGTCCGTTTTTTTTATGTGGGCAAGACTGAAAGAAAATTAAGGAAAACCATATATATGAACATATAGATGATATGCGGCATAATAGCATGAGAAGTGCCTTATATAAGCATATCTTAACTTGTCCATCTGCTAAGTTTCTTTTCTCTGTAATAGAAGAAATTCCTTTTGACCTTAGAGGCAGTTTGTGGGAAACCAAAACTGAGTATAGGGAGGTATATTGACAACTATTTTTGGAAGCTAATAGACCTCCCAGACTCAATGACAATGTTTCCCTAGCACCTATTTTGAAATTAAGAGCTGCAAGATTGTAGAACTTATGTTTTTAGAGTGTATCAGTGATCTCTTTATTGGTAAAATATAACTATTTATCTTATATATGCTTTTTTATTTTCTACACATTTTTTACATGCATATATTTGGTACTAAGATTTTATACATATTGTAACCATGCTGGCTAAGTTATTTTCATATAGACCTTTAGATGGCACTGTTGTTTTATTTAATTTGACCTTGTAATTGTGAGAATGTTGTATTTAACCATTTGAGTATTTAAACCTTTGAACATTTTTTGTATGTTTTCAGATGGTGAAAATATTGGAAAATTGTTTTTTTAATACTATATTTATATTTTGCATACTATATATTTGCACATCTTGCAATCAACATTATATTAAAGTTTTTATGTTTGAGGTTACTATTTGTATTTCATTGGCTGGGGCTTATTTAGTCATGTAATAAACTAAAGGAATTTAGTGGTTAGGTATTGCATCTGATGAAGTGTAAGAAATGAAAATGCAGTAACTCATTAAGAGTTAATGTTATTTTATTGCTTTGCCTCTTGTATCATTAAACAGTGCTCCATTTTCTGACTGTGTGGTTCTTCAGTGCTTTTCATTTGTTTACTGTTTTTTTTTTTTTTGGCACTGATTCGCTTTGTTCATTATGCACTGTCTCACCTTCATCAGACCTATCTCACAGAATCAATGAGCTGTGACATCACAGATCACCTATAGCATGACTCAGAACCTACACCTACTTGACATGGCTGGATACACACTTCAACACACCCTCCAAATGGAATATGTTCCTGCAGAAGGGTGTGCATCAACATGCATCCATCTGAGTTTGGGGGGGGGGGGCAGCACATGATGTATAGACACATCCTGACTCTCTTCATCTGTAAGATAGACCAAAATGTCATTATGGACCTTTTATAAATGGACTCTAGTAATATTTTGGTTGTGTGCAACACACATGGTTGAGTTGTTAATGCTACATCAGTGTGTGTTACATATGTTAGATGTCCTCAAATAGGTCATCAAGGGCATGTATGATGACAACACTATCATTCTGTGGAAGGTGGAACTTGACCAGGACAAGGGATTTGACACAAATCCACACTGAGGTATTCACTCAACACTGTCACACGTGGCTATAAACACCTATATTACCAAGTGGGTAGACCAGTGGATCACATACATGGCATCTAAATATGTTGAAATGTGTGAGGTGACCTGTATCTTAGGTCCAGTGATCAGGTCTGTACATCAGGACTGTCTACAAGGCCCTTTCCTGTCCATTATTTAAGTCACAGATGTCACAAATGACATATAAATCCTGTGTCCAAATAGATTGTAGGCAATCATTGACTCCGGCTGTGATATTAGTATAGCAGAGACAGCATCAACACACACCAAACATTGCTTCCACAAGCATGACAACACATGAGATGAAACAAAACAGGGGGATTGGTTACATTATGAAAACAAACCCAAGGATAATGTAGGCAGGCCAATTGTTATGTGACCTGTGTTCTCGGGTAGATGGTATGTGAAACATCCACCAGCATGTGGCCACAGTGCTGACTACTCCCTTGTATGTAATACATCTACTGAGTATGTAAAGGACATCCACAGGAAAGGCCATACTATATCCATAGTTCACAGACTTCATCACAAAAATAACTGAGTACAATGCACCCTTCTTCATGTACCGGCCTAGAGAACTTCCAGTGATATGTAACTAAAGTGTATCATCTTTGCCACAGTGAGCTGTCACACATCTTATTGTCCACACCTAGATATTCATTTTGTTGCATAAACATTACTGCCTGATGGTGCAGAGCCCGCATCATAGCATTACACCACATGCATGTGTGATACCTGTTTTGGTGAGGCACACAGTACATATGCAGCTGTTTGACAAAATTGATGGCATGGATTACATTCAAGACAGTCTGGATTGTGCCATATATATATCTGCCATGCAATCCAGTCAACTAGCCTGTATTGATCATACTGTCACATACAGATACAGCAGTGTTCCTCCTAACATCTCCAGGAGATGTTACATTGTCAGGACAGTGTGCTTGATTACTCTCATAGATTGCTGACATGTCATAATAGTTGTACAAGTGGGTTTGTGCAGAACCATCTATGATCACTCAGAATCACATATGTTATGTTAGAGGCATGAAATTACTGGTGGTATTATTCTGATATTGTCCATGATTGTGTGTGCTTCTTTTACTGTTGTCCATGAGCCTTTAACCATGTCCACTTGTTGGAGACCTCTGCTGACATCACAATCATATTCAGGCAAATCAATTTGCACAGTTTTATAATATGCACCCTACCATGATTCTGTATAACATCCCGATAGATGTCCCCTGCATTGTTCATTTAAGGATACTTATCCCACAAAGACATCTTCTCCATTGTTATGTCACCTT
Source organism: Protopterus annectens (assembly GCF_019279795.1). Classification (NCBI taxonomy): domain Eukaryota; kingdom Metazoa; phylum Chordata; order Ceratodontiformes; family Protopteridae; genus Protopterus; species Protopterus annectens. The sequence goes on from NC_056739.1 coordinate 1,671,119,229, forward strand.
GTGTGACAGTCACATAATACACATTTTCACTGTGCAGAGCATACTGTACCATACTTGATATCTGATTAGTCTTCCTAGTACAACTGTCTTCCATTTCCTATATAATATGATGTTTCACCTGTCCTCTTTCCCTGTATTCATTCCTACAATTCATCTGTGTGTCCCCATTAAATACATACGCTTCTCTTGACTATTTATTTTACATAGCAGACCATGTACCCTTACAGATCATTTACACAACTTTTGTACAGAATGCCTGGAATGGGATTTCACAGTACTCTGCACTGTATACACTGTCCCGTGCTGTATTTGGACCATATACATTACTATATTTTAAGCCCTGGTAATCGTGACACTCCGCACAATCCAGCTAAACCAGGTTGCTGTATAGTAAAAAGTTTGCAATCCATGTTGGTTAAAATGCTTTCGTGGCCAACAACACTGTTTCCAGCCATGAAAGTGCTCTCTTTTACATTTAAACATGGTGTGCAGCATGACTATGTAATGAGTGCTGCTGCTCACTGGGTTACTGTTATTTATTCGACTGTCCTAAATGTTGAGTCTTGGAAGATCGAATGGGGAAGTTCGAAAAACAGAAATGTCGAAGCCGCGGAAATTCGGATTCTTTCTTAGGGAAAGAATTCGGTTGGCTGTTTCTATGGCTTCGACATTTTCTGTACTGTGGTGCGAATGTTTCGGATCGGGTTAAGGCACGTGTGTGAGTGTGACGGACGTTGGGGTTAGGGTGCGGGTAAGGTAAGTGTGCGAAAGTGACAGACATTAGGGTTAGGGCACGGGTAAGGTAAGTGTGCGATAGTGACAGACTTTAGGGTTAGGGCACGGGTAAGGTAAATGTGCGATAGTGACGGACTTTAGTGTTAATGTGCAGGTAAGGTAAGTGTGCGATAGTGATGGACCTTAGGGTTAGGGCTTGGGTTAAGGTTAGTGCATAGATAGTTGTGTATGTAAGGTGTAGTGTAGGTGTTTAGGTGTTTGTTGTGCTTGTGTTGTGTGTGTGTTTTTCAGAACAGCAAATTGTTTCCCTGGGAAAAAATTTGCTGTTCTGGGGTTTTGTTGTCATATTTTGAACTTCCAAATTTGAACATATGGTGTTCGAAATTTTGGAAGTTCGATTATATGACATAGACCCTCCTCACTGCACAAACATGTAAACTCTGTGTAGGTTTCGCACAAAGCCTGGATGGAGTTTATTGAATCCCAGGAACTATCTTCAATAAACTCCAGCCAAGATCTTCAAAAAAGCTACAACTAAAACTAAAAAAACTATAGATCTTCAAAGTTAAAGTTCCAGAAAGTTCCAGAATGTCATCTCAGTCAATATTAGGTGTTAAACACACATGCTATTTTACCATACAGCAATAATGTTTTCAAAGAAAATAGCTGCTCAAACTAATCAAAATGCACTAGTGCTATACCAACTTTCCTTTATCAGAAAAAAACACAGTTTATTCTATTTGTCCTGCAGATGACTCCAAGAGATTAAAATAAAAGAATCTGCAAAATGTCAAATGTGTCTCACAGTAAGACATGCAACATCTTTGCCAAAATGATAAGAAACTAAACTGGAAACAAAATTTGTTCAATGAATATAAGGGAAGGACTCACCAACAACTGGGGGATAGGCCAAATAAACATGCTGATAACATGGAATTGCCATCCATACTTTTTTTGTATGTACCAGTTTTAAGATTTGTGTCCCATGTCCTGCAGCCATGAGGGGGTCCTGAAATGTCCTCGTTTAGAAACATTTTCTCTTGATTTGTGGCACTCCACAGCAGGTATAATAATCTTTGTTAAATTTGCAACATTTTTGATTTAAACAAAAAGATAAATTTTTTTCTGAGACTTTTTGCTTGGGCTTATTTTTCTTTCTTTAAAATTAAGATGGCAGAGTGAGGATCATTAGAACAGTAATTAATTTGCAGCAGAGCTGTTGTCCTCAGGTGCGATCTATGATGAGAACACTTGGAGCTGGATCCCACTGCAGATTAGAGTGAAACTTCAGCAAACAAATGTGTAAATGTAAGCCCACATTGTTTAAGCAGGGTTAACATTTTCTTCACATAAAGGTATGTGGTTGTCTCTGTTCTGGATGTCTTCTTCTGTTTCAGAGTGTTACTGCCAAGCACAGTCAATATTCAGAACCAGCCAACAGACAAAGCAGTAGAAGAACAACAAGAAAAGGCAATGAACAGTGATTCATTTTGCTTCTTGCAGGAGTGGAGCCAGCCAGGATCACTAGATTTTTCTTTGCAATTCTGAAAGTATGAAGCAATGCAGTTCTGCAGGCTCCCATAGTGTTGCTCCAGGTTAAATTGTTCAATTGTTATTAGCACAAAGTAGAAAAGGATGAAAGGCAAAATGCCGAGCACTGTCTCCCATAGGAACAAATTGCTGGTGTGATTGGTAAGTATACATAGGCAATGATTCACTTACTTTAGGAGATTTTGTCCTTCAAGTTGATATTATGCACTGGGGGGAAACTTATATGTGAAAAAAAAAAGAATTCTTAAGCATCATTTGCCAAAGTTCAATCCCCTGAGTATTGCAGCTCCTTCATAGGAAATTACTTTTGGTGAGTTGTGCTGGCAGTGATGTCCCTTTTGAGGATGCTTTCCATCTTTTCGAGTTGGTGCAACCATGGAGATAGTATATATATATATATGGGTTCCTATTGCATGATCGAAAATTGTAAACAGCGAATGTGTATTGAGCAAAACTGATTGTTCGAAACATTGTACGCATAACATGGAAGTCGTCTATATCACATTCTTGAATGCTATAAACATTGAACACCTCTTCATCGAACCCTATTTGTCGAATCTTCATCCATCGAATGATCATTTCAATGAACCTTTATCCCATGGTAAGTAACAATTTGGTCAATTGCAACAAATACAGCATTATTTTAAACCCACCCTGGTGGGAGCTGCAAACCCCCAACTCCCCCCAACTAAATATACCAACTCCGAGATCATACTACAGTGTGGAAAAGTGCAAATTCCCGATAATGGCCCACTGGTTACTTATCGTGGGAAAAAGTTTGCTGAAATGATGATTCAGTGGATGAAGACTTCGACAAATAGGGTTCGATGAACAGGTATTTGACATTTAATGCATCTGACAATATGATATACACCATATATAAATATATGTGTGTGTGTGTGTGTGTTTGGGAGCATATGCCCCCCCCCCCCCAACAAGCAAAAAAACACTTTAAAATATGTGGGAGGTGGAGTTCAGGGATATTGATCCTTGGTGGGTTGAACTTTGACCACTCATAGTGAAAGTGTTTAGGAGTGTGGGAGCTTGCATACTATATTAAGGGGATGCATGCAAAAAAAAAAAAAAAAAAACAATTACAACTGATTTTTCACCCTTCTGTCTTTCTGGGATTTTTTTTTTTTTTTTTTTGTCTTTTTGGCTCATCAGCTTTTAGGAAGTCCACATTTCATAGTAGAACCCAGATAGCAAGCCCATGGAAGAGATGATCCTCACTTCAATTGTGTGTGGTAACAGGCTATAAATGTTAAACATAGAGGGGGTACCATCTTATTACAGACAAAAATAGAGCTAACTGTTTTGTATGCTCTTTCCCTTTTAGAGAACTTTTACCATTAAATGTTGTAAAAGTGAAAGTTCAAATAAAATAACAGAATACTTTACTCCCTCATAACACATTGAAGTACATTTAGCCTGATTTATTTTAATCTGTTACATAATTTTACTTTTGCAGTAGCTGTATGTTTCAAATGCTCACTTTTAAGTAGGTCTTAATTTTCCGCAATGCAAACCTGTTTTAATAACATGAAAGGTTGCTATTTAATTAGTGAAAAAAGCATTAGCACAACACTGATCCTGTTCATGCTTTCTTCACTAAATAACAACCTTTCATGTTGTTATTCAAAGCAGGTTTTCAATGCAACAAATTAATTTGTGCCTGGTACTATAAGTAAAAAGCATTATTCATTTTTTTCTTCTCTTTCAATATTTGCTTTAAAATTTTGGAATTTTTGCACAATTGTTCCCCTGTGAGTACACTGCATCTGAAAAAGATGTTTCAGACAATCTTATGATTACTCGAAGTTACAGAAAACTGACTTTTGTTTGATTGCAGCTAGTTTAGAAATCAGTTTCACCAAAAATAAAATTTAAATCCTCTGCCATTTGGTCTGACTTCATATTATTTATTTTTATGGATAATGTGCAGTTTTGTTTACAAATAAAAGGGTTACCAAAGTTATACCTGTGATATCCAGTTATGATAATTTCAATAACCAGCTGGAAAAAAATGAATCTTGAATAGATAGACCCTGGAATTCAGTTAAGCCTACACTATGCGTACACTAAGTGTACACTGTTCTGAGTGAGCAGACAATGCAAGTGTAACTCATACCTTCATCCTAATTTTAGTTTTGCTACTGATTTTTGTGCAGCTTTAAATACTGAGGGGGATTCATAAAGGTTACCAAAGAGTACAGACTGCATGTACACTTAGTATAATCTTTCTGAGTGACTAGAAAGTGCAAAAAAATGTGGTAGAGATGTAGCAGGGATGTGTGTGTATCAGAAAATGAATGTATACCAGCTGCATTATTTGATATGAATGCAGGAGAAGTAAAATAAACATTTGTTTTTAATGACCACCTTATTTGAAATATTCTTCAAATGATATTCTAAGACACTTGACAGAAAGCTTACATGTGAGATGTAATCTTTTTTTGGCCTTTTGCTTAAGATCAGTAATAGTATGCAATGATCTGAATATTGTGAGCAAGTATAAGCTGTACTTTACATCATAAGAACATTTTAATTATTTAAAAAATAAAGCAGCAAAGCTATGCTCCAAGCAAAGACATGATTAGGACTTGCTACCATTTAAATAATACCTGTTGGTAAAGCTAGCACAGTAGATACCTCTTTGTCATGACAAATAAAAGCAATGTCTTCAGACTGTGTAACTAACACCAGGCATACAATATTCTACATTAAAATCATGTGAACATCCATCAACCAATGAATTTGGAAATATATCAAATGCTGTAAAATTACTTTATTAAATTCCTGCTATGAAAATAATGAATAAAATCATCATGCACACAGCTGAGTAAGATATATAGGAAAATCAAACAGGCCTGGAAAAAAAATAAAAAACAGAAGAAGTGATGATGTACCACTGTCTGCTGAAACTGTTATCTGGAACTGTTGCAATCAGAAAGGAGGCAAAACTTCTTAAAGTTACATTAGCCCTGCACTTTACTCAGTTAGTGCAGATGGCTAAGGCTATGAGCTGTCAAACAACTGCTTCTTGTTATTCAGTGTTTATTTCTCCCACCTTCATTTGCCTACTGCATGACCTTGAGCAAGTCACTTAAGCAGCCAGTGCTTTGGACCATTTGTGAAACTGGGATAGGTTCATTAATTTTTCCTAAACTGTAAGCCTATTAGCTCTCCATACAACTATGAACCTAAGAACATGTCAGCTTTATTTCCAGATATTTCATAAGGGCTGGGCACTCTTTCTTCAGTTATCAAAGCAGTGGGCTTGATTCGATAAACTACATGGCTCACTAAAACCGTGAGCACATCATGGCATGACATGCACAGGGTAGCCTGCTGATTTGTATTTAGTAAGTGGCTCTATACTGTAAACATATTGGCGTGCTAATTACACCATAAGCAGCTGAATTGTATGCTAATCAACCAATCCAAGATGGTGGAGCTATTCAACAAGCAATAATGCAATTATGTAAACTTAGTGTAGGCTTTTGACTCAAATTCCAAAGCTTATTACAATGCAGCCATGGAAACGACACTAGAGGGAAAGAATGCTAGGGACTGCTGCATGTGTATGTGTAATAGACTCACATTTTTGCTGCTGTTGCTGCTGATGACAGACCTTGGGGAAGAAGGAGAGGGGTGTTTGGACCCCATTTAACTTTTCATGGTCTGCACGGGGTGGAAATAGTAGAGAACTAAAGGGGTGATAGAGACACACTCCAGGAACTCTGCAACCTCTGCTATCTTCAAATGAGATCAAGGGCAAACCAAGGGAAACCAGTACCTGTAGAGACCAAGGAATAAGTAGCACTCAGAATTTTAGCTACAGGAATCTTCCAGAGACCAACAGGGGACATGCTGGGGGGTGTCACAGGCATCATCATCCAGGATCCAACATCAATTCCTGAATGCTATGCTACAACATGCTAATGACTATATATAAATTTTCCCTGTATCCCTGAGCTGCAGTTATGTAGGATTTCTACCCCATGGCACACTTCCCAAAAGTCTTGGGTGCCATAGACTGCATACGTATGGAGATTAAAGCACCACACATCATACCTTTCAACGTGTTAGCCAAACAATCTGGAAAAGCCATAAATAAAAGTGGGACAAAGGGTTGAAAATATGGACAATTTTTAAATATTGGTCTTAAAATCTTAGAAAGTTTATAGAATAACAGATTTTGCATTAGCACAAGTTTTTTGAAGGGTATGAAGTCTGAAACTCAAATTTCTGTCATTTTCTTTTAATTTCAGTCTTTAATGTTATGCCAGTAATTTGCACAATGTTATGAAAAACAGACTGAAAATATGAGGCAAAAATCTGGGCATTCTACAGAAATCTATACAGTTGAGAGGTATGCGACACACATGGAACAGGGAAGGGTCTACATAAACAGAAAAGGCTTTCAGTCCATTAACTGCCAGGCCATGTGTAATGCAAAGGGAATCATCCTGAATGTGTGTGCTGGCAACTTTGGCAGTTACCACAACTCCCATGTCTGGCACAACTCGCAATACTAGCAGAGGTTTTCCAGGGGAGATAACCTATAAGGTCATATACTGGGGGAATCAGGGTATTCACTGAAATGACACCTAACAGAAATTAAAGCACATATACACACACACACACACACACACACACACACACACACACACACACACACACACACACACACACACACACACACACACACACACACACTGAGTAATGCTATAAAAAGGCACACGCTCAAACAAGAAATATAATAGAATGTGTGTTTGGGCTGCTGAAGTCATGGTTTTGTTGCCTAGATATACTGGGGGGCCTTGCAGTATTATCCCTGTACTTATGCTGAAATTGTGACTGTCTGTGCTATCCTACACAATATTATCTTGAGAAAAATCTGCAACAGGCACACCAAGGGGAAGTGGCACACATTTCACCACCACTGGCAAGGTCATCACAGCCACACACAGGTAAGGACTCATAGGGGGAACCACCAGCCACTGTGGGTAGGTAGATATAGGCCCAACCAATATGCCCTCACCCTTGCCAAGAGGCAAGGTGTGGCACACATGCTGACCACGTAAGGGGTACAACTTTTATCCTATGCACATACATACAGTAAAAGTGATGCAAGGCAATGTTCACAACCTTTACTTAACCATGTAATGGCTGTATACTGCTTAGCATCAGACAGTGTTTTGTCTGAATTACAGCAGTTGTAACTGCAGGACTATTAAGGTAAGTGCTGAACCTGGAATAGGAAAATAAATGAGTAAGAACACAAATGAATGGCAGATGCTTGCATAATGTTACTTGAAAATGTACCCAAGTAGAATGTGTGTGAGTTGTCCAGCAATGATATCAGTATTTGACAGGACTGACTTATGTCACTAGATTTCTGACATTTATCAGCTAACATGCCTCATGCATCAAAAATACACAGAACAGTCCAAAGTCTAATTATCTCTACATTCTTACAAGTGGAGCAATAAGCCTCACTGACATATCAATGATTTCAAGGTAGTAATCACAACAGTAAAAAGGCTGTAAGAGATCAGTAAAAATTTAAAGATAGCATTCTTAATACATATTACTAAGCACTCAGTTAGCTATGACCCCTGTGGATCAGAAAAATGCATATGTATCCCTGAATCTAAAAGATAGAAACAAAGTGATGGCACAACTACCATAATTTGCTCAGGGTGGGGGTTGGGGGGGGAGCAGGAAGCCAAGGCTGACACAAAAGTGGTGAGTGTGTGTGAGTAAGAAAGACAGGCAGGCAGAACTGTAGCTAATTACCAAATGGCTACTGAGACAGAATAACCTGCAAGCCTCATGAATGCCTCATGTACTGTACCTGTTATGTGTGTGTGCCTCTGTATGGACACTCAGTGTGAAATGTGTGTGTGTCTGCATGAACACAGCCAAGCTCTGTTCTAGATCTATGTCCTGGCATGTCAGACAGGTGTGAGCTGTGAATGGCAGAGGTATCAGTTCATCATTGTCACCCCGAATGCAAGAGCTTGCTCTGCCAGGAGTTGCACTAGCATGCCCATGGTCAGACGTGCTGATACTAGCTAAATGTGAGGGATGTCTTCTGGACAAGGCCTCCTCACAACTGATCCCAGGTCCACGACTACATGGTCTATCATGCCTGGGTGTGGACACCTCAAGCACTGACCCTTTTGCCAGCATTAAGCACATGGAAAACACTTTTCATTTAGTACAACTGAAGATTAGGTGATTGTCCACCTAGCCTCACACACAAACAAATGTGTGTACCAGCCAAGGAATGCCACATAAGTAATGTATATGTGCTTCCTACAGAAATATCAGGACGACTACACATTTTCAACAGAAAAACGCTTGAAACACACTTTTGTTCTTGGACAACAGAATGGTTGGTGGCTTCCCACCCCCAAAAAACAAACAAATGAAGGTTTGTACAAACCATGGAATACCACAAAAGTAATATTTCTATCTATATAGATATTTCTCTCTCTCTCACTCTCTCTATATATAATACACATATATATGTGTGTGTATATATATATATATATGTATATATATATATATATATATATATATACATATATATGTATTCCTATTACAAGAACGAAAGTCCACAACTTGAACTTGTAATAGGAAGCCTCACTACAAGTTCACTTAACGAAAGTGAACTTCCGCGAAAGTGCACTACACCAAAAGTACCGCAGCACAGTGGAGGGCATCAAAAAACAAGCTATGTCCTCCACTATGGTGCACTACTCACGGACCTTAGGGTTAGAGCACGGGTTAGGGTAAGTGGATAGTTAGTAAAGCTATCCCCTTACCCTAACCCATGCCCGGTTTTTAAGGTCTGATCTGATAATTTTATACAGCAGATTCAACCCCGTCTGCGGTATGAAGATACAACTGAGGTGTGAATTCATTAAAATTGTTGAATATCAAACTTTTAACTTCATGTATCAGATGTAAACATAGTGTAGCCTCTACACCATTGTTATTTGCTAATGGATTGCAGCTGTGAATGATTAGTGTGAAAGAGAAGGAAAGCAAAGAGCCAATTCAGGCAACTGCAATTGCTGTAGGCTTCACTGTGTATGCTTACAAAGTGTGGAACTATCTTCAGTGAGTTTTGAAATTAAATAAAACAAAAACAATTTTTTATTTTTAAATTTTTATCACTAAATAGTAATTATTATTTGTATGAAATTCGTTTTGTCACTGTTTTTTCATTTATTTATCATGAAAAATTAAAGAGCAGCAAATTTAGACTCCATGTCTGAGATTGTTGAGAGATAAGGGAATAATACTGATCTAAATCCTCCCTCTTAAACAGACTGTTTTCAATGAAATGTCATTAGAACAAGACATGCAATAATATGTAGACATTAGAAACAAACACAATGTTCATGTCCAAATTGCCATGTATCTGTAACATGGTCTAGAAATATGACCTGATCTAGTAACATAATATTCAGAACTGGATTTAGCAACAGGGACAGTCTTCAGTGAACAATCCGTATCAGGATCTTTAGGATTCATCTCAGGAACAGGGATATTTATTGGAATGTATTCAGGAATTGGAACGCTGGATAACTCACTCTCAGATAAAGAGTCTTTCTCACAGACTAGGTGTTGTGGTACAGGCTTGGACACTGGCATCAAATGTTTCCAGTTCCACCTAAACTCTGCTCCTTGTGATTCCACAATGTATGATCTCAGCTCTGGGCAAATACTCTTCACAACTTCAGTCCGATCATAACCATTGCACATTTGCATTCTCACTGTCTCTCCTTCATGTAATGGATTGAGCGGTTTGCAGGACTTATTGTAACAAGACTTCTGGGATATGCATTTCTTTAACAGATAGACTTTCACAAATCTGTTGTTCTTAGCACTTGGAACCAGCAAACTACTACTGATTGGTAAGGTAGCTCTTGTTTGTCTCGACAGAAGTCTCTGGGCAGGTGAACCAAGATGTTTATCACAAGGAACATTTCTGAGATTCAAGAGATTCAGGAAAACATCACTATTGTCTTGTTTTGACTTCTCATGTAATTGTTTTCCACTTTGAACTGCACATTCTGCCAAATCATCTGACTGCGGATACTCAGGACTAATTGTAACATGAGTAAAGTTCCACTCTTTGGCGAATCTTTTGAATTGCTGGCTAGTAAAGTGTGTACCATTGTCAAAGATAACTTTATGTGAACTTGACCATGGTAGCCCAGGAATCTGGTTTAGCTGGAATGGTTCCTTCTGTTGATGTCGCTTTGCACTATTACATGCAGAACAAGATAAAACTACTCTCTCTGTCTTGTGACATAGAAGGCCAAAACACTAGTCATCTTGCCCTCCTTTTGTTGCAAGGACTTTGAAACAATGACTTTCGGACCTTTCATGATGACACCATTGTTAGACAAAATTTTATCTCTGTAAGGAAAATAAAGTTGCACTTCTTGAGGTAAACTAGATTGCTTTGACAGCCATCCTTCATTGATAAAGTGGTTGAGCTTCTGTAAAACAGGATCTGAGGCTGTGTGATGTCTAAGCTCATATAAACATGTGAAAGAAAAACTACTCACTTCCATGACTTCAAAATCACATTTGTCATTGTCATGCTCTTCAGTGGTATTTCTGGGTGATCTGTATAATGTATCAGCAAGAAAAAGAGGTTTGCCTTTCATGTAGACAAGACGAAAATTGTACTTCTGCGATCTCAACATCATACGTTGCAATCTGGTTGGAGCAGAATGCATAAACTTTCTCAAAATGGTGGCTAGAGGTTGTTGGTCTGTTTCAATCTGGAAAGGTCTACCATAAATATAATCATGGGACTTTGAACATGCAAACACAATAACTAAGAGTTCTTTCTCTATCTGAGCAAACTGCATCTCAGTTTGTGTTAGAGATCTGGATGCATAAGCAACAGGTTGACCCTCTTGAAGAATGACTACACAAAGACCAAATTTTGAAGCATCACAGGAAAGAGTAACTGGCTTGTGAACGTCATAGTATGTGAGAGTTGGTGGATTATATCACTAGGTGGGTTGCAAACTGGCTCACAGGTAGAATCCACAGTGTGAAAGTAGCTGACTCCAAGTCAGACTGCTGACCAGTCACGAGTGGAGTCCCACAGGGTTCAGTCCTGGGTCCTCTCCTGTTTGGTATCTACTCTGAAGTCCAGGCCAACACAAAGGGACTCTGGCTAATAAAGTTTGCAGATGATTGCAAGTTGGGAGCTATTATTAACTCCCTGAGCGATGTTGACATCCTACAGAAAGGCCTCACTGACACCAACAACTGGTGTCAGAACCATGGCCTTAAGCTCAATGCCAAAAAATGTGTCATCATCCCCTTTAGGAAAAACCTGGTTCTCATGAATTACCACATCGATGGTAGTCCACTGAATAAAGAAGTCATTATATGAGATCTGGGAGCACAGGTTGACAGCAACCTCTCTTTTGACCTCTACATTGCCACTGTGGTCAGAAAGTCCTTCTATGTGGCACATCTCATTACTAAAGGTTTTGCATCCAGGAAGAAAGAGGTCATTGTATCCCTCTGCTCTTCCCTCATTAGGCCAGTCATTGAGTACAATACCCCATTTGGCATGTACCTCACTAAACACATGCAACAACTGGAGAGGACACAAAAGTACCTCACAAAGAGGATCCTAGGCCTTAAACATTTGTCCTATATGCACAGACTAAAAAACTCCAACTTTTCTCTGTCTCATATCTCCTACTTAGAGGTGATCTCTGCTTGACTTACAAACCTATGTCTGACCCAGTTCTGTTAGAAATTCTACATCTAAAGAAATCCCAATCCCACCACACCACATGCTCCAGAGACCTCAACCTCATTACCACAATTAACAGAACAAGCTGGAGGGACAGGTTCATAACCCAGAGACTGCCCATGCTATGGAACAGACTTCCCATACATGTCAAGCAGAGCCCCTCACTGGCCCTCTTCAAAGAAATCTTGATGAGTGGATGGGAAATAGAAAATTCATCCCAGGGATCACTCCAGTAGCTTTGCTCGACAGAGGCACTAGGAACTAAGGTCAGGTGGCACAATACCAGGGTAATCCTATGGGCTAGGCTTGTAAAGGCCCCAGGGCCATTAGCCTAATACACAACTATGAACCTATGAACTTATGACTGTCAGTTCTCTGTTTCAGGACATCAGATGCTCTCTAGTGTTGTTCCAACCATGACCAAGATACATGTTTATGTGTTAGCTCTCTCAGTGGTGCTGCTGGTAGGCTTAAGTCTGGAATTAACTTGCCTAAGTAGTTAACCATTCCAAGAAAGCCTTGAAGGGCTTGAACATTGTCTGGAGCTGGTATCTCAAGAATAGCTGTTTACTTGGTAGGGTCTGGTCATGAGCCTGAACTGGTAAATAAATGACCAACATAAGTGACTTCTTGTAAATTGAACTTACACTTCTTAGGACTCAGCTTGAGATTCACTTGATAAGCTCTTTCTAGAACTTTCTTGAGGTTTCTGTCATGCTCAGCTCCACCATTACCTCCTACTAGAATATCATCTACTATAATAGCAGAAGGATACCCAGAAAAAATTTGCTCCATTGCACGTTGAAAGACTTCACTGGCAGAATTTATCCCAAATGGCATTCTCAAAAATCTGTACCTGCTAAACAGAGTACTAAATGTAGTTAGCATCAAGGATTTCTTGTCAAGCAAAATTTGCCAAAATAAACTCTTTGCATCTAAGACAGAACAAACAGTAACATTTAGTATAAGTGCTGCAACTTCTTTGACTGTACGCATTGGATTCTGAGGTCTTTTCAGTGCCTTGCTCAAATCACATGGATCAATACATATTCTGATATCATCTGAACTTTTCTTATGAGCTACCACCATGGAAGATACCCGTTCATTTGGTTCATCTACTGGACAAATTACACCTTTTTGCAGCATTTTATCTAACTCAGCTTTGACTCTGTTCTGCATGGCTACTGGAACATTCCAGGCTGGCCTGACAACTGAGCTGATATCTGGGTCTAACTTCATGGAGTACACAACTGGAAGCTTGCCTAGTTTGTCTTCAAAAAGATCAGCATAGGTCAAAAAAATACACTGGGTGAAATTTGAGTACTGATCTCCTAAATTAACATTATGAAACTGCTTATTAAATGAAAGCAGTCCCATTTCCAAACTGTCTCTGAGCCCTAATAATGACTGGATGTGCCTTTTGACCACATAAAAAATAAGTCATAGTTTTTCCAGCAGCGTAATATTAAAGCACTACTGAGCCTTCAGTATGAATTTCTTCACCTCTATAAGCAACAAGCTTGGCACACCTTGCCAAATCAGGCCTTTCAGCATGATACACTCTACCAAATGTTTCTGAAGACATAACATTGCACTTTGAACCTGTGTCAACTTTGAGCTCTGTGGATTTTCCGTTTATCTGAACAGCACAAAATACTTCATTCTTTGCCCATAAATCTACTGCATTCATTGTTTCATTAAGCAGTGACACACCATTAATGTAAAAAGTAGGGTCACAGCTTTCTAACTGATCAGCTTGTCTCTTGGAATGTTCTCTTTTAATAAAACAATGTGCGCCTTTTGATTTACAAAACCTTTTGAAATGATTCCTTATTGCATTTGCGACATTGCTGAACAAATGATAAACATTATTCTGTTGTAGGCTCATGACTTCCTCCACAATTACGACAGTTGGCTATGAAACTGGGATATAGACACATGCTTAAAGTTTGCTGAGTCATTCTTGTGCTTCACTGAGACTGTCCAATTTCTAGAGCACACCTTAGAACTTGCTAGAAAATTACTATGGGGGTTTCCTTATAAGTGCTGCAGGGTTTACAGTTGCAGCCATGTGCTTGGGCATGTTTTGGTTAACCACATGCTGCATACTATCAACACAGGCTTTAGAAGTTACTGAAAGCATGCATCTCTCATTTGTAAGCATATTTGGGTACTTTTCTGTAACCTCATATATCTGACAAATCTCAATGGCCTTATTCAAAGTTAACTCACTGTCACGAAGAAAAATCTTCCTCACCGCATCATTTTTAATACCACACACAAGTCTTTTGTTTATCAGCTCATCCCTTAAATCAACAAATCTGCATGTTTTAGCCTTGTTTCTCAAGTTAGTTATATCTACTGCTAAAGTTTCACCAGGCTTTTGATCCCTTGTATAAAATAAGTGCCTTTTCATTGTAATATTTGTTTGGGGGTTACACATTTCTCTAAATCTACATTTTAAGCACTCGGGTCCTCCCTTGACTCAGCCAGTACAACTATATGATGGTTTTCCCCATCTCTTGCAAAGACGGCAAGTGCATACACAAATGAACGCTCTTTCTATGGCTTCTGAATCAGCTAAATTAAGCTGAATAAATGCATTTGTACAGTCATTTTTATCAGAAAATGCAACCTGTATGAAAATATCGTACTCTTGCTCAAACACTCTCCAGATCTCTGAAATATTATTGACAAATACAAGTGGAGTTGGTTTCCAAAATCTGTTATGCAAACAAATTGTGCCCAAACTCACTGAAAAATATGGACATTGTAATTATGTATGAACAAGCACACACAGCAGCTTGTAATGACATTCAAATGCACAATAAACTCTGAAATACTGGTACTTTGTGAAATTTGCTCTGTAAAGGTTGTCTTTTGCAAAATAATTGTGCTATAATATTGCACAAACATGCAAACACTTCATACACTTCAGACAACTCGAATAACTATGATCAATGGGAACAAGTAGTGCTTAGTGAAAAAATGCATCCGTTTCAGTTATTTTATTCATTTTATGTGATTCACACTTTATTTAATTTTCCATAGTTGTGAATATTTCTGTTAGTATATCATAATACCAAATATATCTGCTACTTGGAAGTGCGTTTAGACTGCTCTGAATGCCTGGTTTCATATTTTGTGAATAAGGAATAGCTTGAGCAAGTTTTAATACCTGAAATTCCTCTTTGACCTGTTTTGTGAGTTATACATGCAGTAGGGATGATTCACTCCTATATATTCCTCTAGTGTTAACTGTGTGCCTCAGTCTCGAACTGAAGAATCTGGATTCCCTTTTGGCCATATGTCCTTTTAGACATGCCTATTCTGACACCATGTCACTCATCCATCTCAATTATAGATGACGAACAGTTGGGGTAGTTTGTTATATGCTTTATTACATTGAAACACATCAGTATTCATAGCAGGATAACAAAATATAAACAAACTGATTAACTGATTAACTACACAGAAATGCATGCTTACATCTCAACATCTTACTACAAAATGGCAGTCAGGCTCACACGTGATCAGTATTTATACACTTGTGCAAGCCCCTAGAAAGCTTCTTAAAGTTGTACACACACACTGATGTACACCATGCTTGAAGAGTAAGTGCCACCAATGTACCCCACTGATCCACAGTCAAGGTGTCCCCCAACATTTTGTGTCCTCACCAATCCTCTGTCTGCCTCACTTGTCCTGCTTGTCTGCACTTGTATTCTCACCTACCCAAGCTACCTGATCCTCACATTCCTATGTCCCATTCTTCTTGAAATTAAAAAAAAATGGACACCTGTCCAACAAAACAATTTTGTCTCATACATAGCTCTATACTTCACATATGTGTCTTCTCAAGACACTTGATTTGGTCCAGTTGGTTATACAACACAATTGCATTGTTGTCACCCATCTGTGTTGTGGTGACTGTCCAAATTCATCCAATTTTCTATACATGTTCACATTACATTGTTAAAGACTTGGATAGCTATGATTCTTTTCTGATTCTCTCCTACAAATTCCTTTATTGCTTCTCTTTGTCTTTCTCCCCTGCTTCCCTCATCTCACCATATTCCTATCTACCTTATTTTCACACCTTTAATCTGGTCGAAAATAGAATCATGCACCACACAAGGCAAAGCCTTCACTTTTTGTCCTCTGCATTTGCAGAGACTTTGGCATCTCACACCAATGCCAAGCAGCGGTGAATGGCTCTATATGTCCTATATAAAAACCTGGTGAGTTTTTACCATCATCCACACTAGTCCAATTATCTCTGTGTAATGCTGCTTAAACTCACTGCGCTAAAGGAACATCGAGTTAAACCATAGTAAAGGCAGTGCTTTGAAACATTTACTCTGACAGTTATTTAGACTTTCAAATGTAACAAAATGCAAAATTACCCTCTGAAGTATGGACACAGATCACTGGTCATAAGATTCTTTTGACAATATCTCCAGTGGTTCATTTCCATAGGTTCATAGGTTAATAGGTGTTTACTAGGCTAATAACCATTAGGGCCTTTTTAAGCCTAGCCATGCATCCCAAATCTCTGACAAGTTCTGATACCCTTGATAAGTGTAAACATGGACTTGGGAGATGAACCATTTACAGGTTGCCTGTGTCCATTAGAGACATAGGTGCCAAACCAGGGATGAATTTCATACTCCTCATCCAATTGTCCAGGTGGCACTTGAATAAGGTTAGGGAGGAACTCTGCTTCACATGGATGGGGAGCCTATTCCAGCGACTGAGTAATATATGGGATACATACCTGTCTCTCCAGCATGTACTATTCATATCACAGGCAAGGTTTAAGTCTTTAGAATTAATAAATCTAGTGCTGTTTATTTTGTGGCTATGCAGGAGGTCCATCAGAGTGGGGTCTGACAATGTCCTGTATGCCAGACATAGATCTCCCCTCAACAGCCTGTAGGAGACAGAATACAGGGATAGGGTCTTGAGGCAGTCTGCATAGACATTTTATTCATGCCCTGTATTCTTTTAGTGAGGAACCTCTGTAGACATTCCAATTGTTGGCTATGCCTGGTTAGATACACACAAAATGGGGCATTTTACTCAATGATAGGTCTAATGAATTCCAAATACAATGGAACAATGACTTCATTGGACCAAGAGGCCATACTTTTGTTTATAAGTTCCACAACATAGAATGATTCCCTCACTACTGTAGATATGTGATGGTCAAAGGATAATTACTGTATATGTATGTCCCTAAGTCAGTGACTACTGGGTCATCTTTAAGGGGTGTGTTGCCAATAAGATAATTACCAGGGGTGGATGGCTTCCAAAAGGATACTATTATGCCTTTCTTTCCATTTAGTTTTAGTCCATGGCTCTGACACCAGTTGTTTGTCTGCATCAGCTCTTCCTAGAGAACATTTGTGTCAGTGTGGGATTCAATGACAGCTCCTGATTAGCAAACATCTGAAAATTTAGTCAGCCAGAGACCACTGACATTGGCCTTGACTTCAGATAAGTAATGTCAAAAAGGACCGGCCCAAGTACTAATCCCTGAGGGACTCCACTTGTAACTGGCCTCTTTGTAGAGGTGGACTCCCCAATTCTAATTTCCTGGGTCTTGTCTGCGAGCCTGTTGGCTATCCACTGGGTGATATCTGGGTTTTTACCTAACCTCTTGAGTTTGTCAACAATTCCCGAGTGGGGTATTGTGTCAAAAGCCTTGGCCAGGTCAAGGTAGGCAGCATGGACCACTTTGCCCACATCCATTGCTTTCTTTTTTCAAAGTCCATCAGGTTGAGTAGGCATGACTTCCTCTTGATGAAACCAAACTAGATTGAGTCCAGTGACTGGAGGTTTACTATATCATTATTGATCATTTCCATGATAATTCATTCCATGGCATTGCATATAAGGCTAGTGAGACGTATGGGTCTGTAGTTTCAAGGCTCTGTAGATGACCCACCTTTGTGCAGAGGAAAGCTTGTTGCTGCTCTCCACTCATGAGGCACAAAGCCTACTTAGAGGCTACCATTGAATAGCAATTTCAGAGGGCCTTATAGGTCATGTTTCATGCTATTTAGAAGGCATTGTGGGATATTGTCTGGGCCCATCAATGTAGTGCTCTTGGCTTTAGAGAGAGAATTAAGGACCTGTTCCCTAGTGATAGCAGGGGGAATTATATGTGATGGTATTTCCTGAAGGAAGGTTGAGGGGAAGATAGGGGTAAAGTTGGTGCTGAATTTATCAGCCAGTAGGTTTCCTATATCTTCAGGCTTCTCTCTTTTTAATTTCTCCAAATCTTTTGAGTTTCTAATACAATGACAGAAAGGGACACCATTCCTGGGTCCAAGTATGATTAAAGTTCATGAAATCAGTGTTTTTTCAGTCTCTGATGTCAGCCAGAATTGCTCTTCACAGTACCCGCAATGTACCCAGTAATGACTCCTTCTGCAATTCGTACAGAGTTACATGCATCAGTAACATATCTAAATATGATTGCAGATTCTTTTTTATAAGACCTGCTGCTCCTACTACTATTGGAACTGTCTGGGTCTCTTTCTTCCACATTGCTCTTGTTTCTGCCTGCAAATCCTGATATTGTATGACTTTATGTCTCTCTGTACACAAGACACTGTAGTCACTGGGTGTATTAATTTCAACGATCAATATAGGTGATCAGACTCAGTATAGGTGGTTCTATTTACAATGAGCTCTGCACACAAGTATGCATTGCCTTTGAGGTTGCAGACATAGCTAAAGAATGCCTTATGGTTGTCCTTGGCCTAGGAGGCCAAATTTAGTTCAAATTTTATTTTTAGTTCAAAGAAAATTATTTTGTGATCTGACCTTACCAGAAAAGATATTACACTAGGGTATGTGCAGCATTCTCCCATATTAGTGAGGACCAAATCCATTATGAATGCACCTCTGACTGGTGTATTGACAATTTGGTCCAGAGCGTTTGTGTTTAAAAAATCCAGGAATCTCTATACCTGTATGTTTGGTGTCATATAGGATTCCCAGTTAATAGTGTAGTAATAAAAGTCTCCCATGAATATGGTATTGGGTTGGATGGTGAGTGTTTCCAGTAAGTTTAAAAACATGGTATAGGCTTCCAGGGTGATAGAATGGGACCTATATCTTGCAAGGAAGTGGTATTGTATTTTGCATATGGTGATTTGAACATGGAGTAGCTCAAGTACATTGTCCTGTCTGACCAGCCTTGAGGCATATTTATTTTAGATGTACATTGAGATACTTCCACCTTTAGTCCCTGTCTGTGTAGGCTGGTCTAAATTTGTGGAGGCCATTATAACCTTGCACAATTGATCTGCTGTCTGCAGTTTAAACCATGTTTCAGTGACCATACAGATGTCAGCATTCTCTAGGGTGAAGAGAGTTTCTAGGGAGTGGAGTTTTTTGTTTGGAGTCCTAGCATTGAGCAGTAATACCTCTAGATTTTCTTGGTTTTGTTTTGCTTTGTCAGAAGCAATTTCAGTTTATCATTGCCCAAAAAAGACACTATGGAGAAAGACAATGTTTTAACTAATATTCAAAAGCTAGAGGGGAGAGGTACAGACCATCCCTGGCAAAGCAACATGGTCTGTTGACTGTCTCCTTCCATGTTGACAAATATTGCTCCCCCTTAGAATGACACCAAAAATTAGCCAGTTATTAAAGTCAGTCATCTTTTGTTCGTATTGTGGCATCATCCTTGGAGAAGGTAAAATGCTGCTCGGTGCTAGGCTCATACCAGTCTGGGACACATATTCCAAGATCTCCATGATGTCTCTCTTCATATAGTCTAGGGAGGTACATTTCAGGTTGTTTACACCCACATGGACTATGACTGACTCATATTGGTACTTGTGGTCCAATGACCTGAGTGCATGTGTAATTTGGTGGATGTTATCCCCTGATAAGCAACTGACCATGACTTTCTCCTTACTCAGCCTGGTGAGAGAAACATCAGTGTGCCTCATGATGGAGTCTCCAATGACCTGAGTGCATGTGTAATTTGGTGGATGTTAGCCCCTGATAAGCAACTGACCGTGACTTTCTCCTTACTCAGCCTGGTGAGAGAAACATCAGTGTGCCTCATGATGGAGTCTCCAATGATCAGAATGTTGGATTGTGTGGTGGCTTGCCTTATGGGCTTAGAAGTACAGGCTCCATGAGCTATGGCTGCATGTGTTGATGCGGGTGTTGTTTTGAAAGAGTGCATTCAGGGCTGTTGAGGTTATTTGTTATGTGTACTTCTTCTAGGAGGTCTTTGGGGTTTAGGAAGGATACATTTAAGTGCCTCAGCATATGTGGGTCTATATGTCTGCTTTGAACTGAGCGTGATGGGTGCAGCATGAGTACTACTGAACCTTATTGATATTAGGAGCACTTTTATGTGTGTCCAGTGACATTGCATAAGTACATCTCTCACATACCATATCAGTTTGTTTGAGAATTAACTGGTTGCCAGTAAACAGGAGTCAATTTCTTCATTGTCACAGGATGCCCATATCCACCAAGTTGGTGATGAAGATAGTGAGAAAGTTCATATCCATGGCAACAGACCCTTTTTTTTTATTGATTAGATAGTTGGAGTGAGAATATAAAGCAATGTCTGGAGTATCTGGTTTGCAACTCTTGGGACAGTGCTTGTCATTGCAAACAAGTTGTCCTGTGTGGGGTCTATATTAGTTCACCTAAACTGCATTGCAGCGAACATCTAATCATCAACCCTAATTCAATGACTATCATTTCAGCAATTTGTTGAATTCACCGAGGGCAAGGAAATACTTGCCCTACAGCACAATGGACAAGCAGCTAAGCAAAATGAACCCACCCAAGTGGGGGGCCTCACACCCGATGTGGGGGCCTGTGCCCCCCCCCCAACTATATACACCAACTCCAAGATCGTACTACAGTGGAGAAAAGGGCAAAGTTGTACTGTATGGCAAGTATTTCCTTGCCCTAGAAAAATTCAGCAAATTGCTGAAACAAATTTCGCTGTATAAGGTCAATGATTAGGTGTTTGCTGCAATACAGTTTCAATTAACTAATATACACCCCCTTTAGTGCAAATAGGTATTGGTGAAACTTCATTGTACTTCTACATGAAAAATGTCACTCAACATGTCTGTGTCTATACAGGGCACTGTCAAAGACTTGAAGGGAAAATAATAAGTAGCCCCAGGAAATGTAAGGAGTAAGTAGTCTCTATTCCTCTACACCTCACCATCCTAACTAACCTCCACAAAACAGACTTAATCAAACTAGAAACCTGCTACAATAAAACAACAAAGTTTGCAACTGGTGCCTCCTAAAGGTCATATTATTGTGCATCTCTTAAACACCTAAATTGGCTCGAACTTCCTCAGCTTCTACACTTTAACCAACTAACCCTTGCACATAAAATTCTCCACCAACCTGATAAAACTCCTGCTCTCCAAAATATTATACACCCATAGACAAGTTCCCATTGTCTTCGCTCCAGTAACCTACACCTTTTAGATACTACTAAAGACAACAACCAGGCTGGGAATTTGCTATTCTCTAACTACAATCCTAAAATATGGACTAAACTACCAACCCTAATAACTTCAAAAAGCTCAACTACACAATTTAAAAATCTCCTTAAGTCATACTTAAAAGACATTTTGCTATCTTCCTGCAACACTTAGGTCAACTGGTGTCCTAGGCAAAAGAGTTCCATGGTGCCCCCCACAACACCATCTGGTGCCCCCATCCTAGTCTACCTACACCAAATAAATACTGGAAAAGTGCCCCTAGTAGAGCGGCGCCCTAGGTGGCTGCCTAGTTGGCCTATGCCTAAGGCCATCCATGACTCCTGGATAGGCCTTCCTTAGTTCCTCTACTAGTTATTTATCCTTAAAAATAATGTGAAACAAAATAACTCATTGATATTAACAACAACATATATAGGTAAACAGCCTTCTGTATCACTAATCTATACTTTACTCTGGATGATGTATGCTTACTGAATGTGAATAATAATAATTGATATAGTCATTTTGTAGCATTAAAATTCAAGGATCACTTAGCTGGTATTTAATAGAGTTGAATCAAACTGAGCATGCATATCCCAACTGTAAAAGAAACAATGCGTGCCTCAGTCTGTAGCACAAAACAATGGTGCCATATTCTCAAATAATAGTGAGAATGAATCTCTAAAGTGTAAAAGGAAAATACGCATGCAGTAGTCTGTAGAACAAATGAACAGTGCAGTATTTTGGTGTAGTCATCGGTTTTGGGTTCAAAAACCATACTTCCCAAACATACAATATTGTTAGGTTTTCATCACTATTGGAATGCAACTTCATACCTATATACCAGTGGCACAAATGACCTTCTGTAAACTGTAATCAGTATAACTGTAACATACATATGTGCAATCTATGCACACATCAAGGATTGGTGGCTACAATCTGTACTATAGCATGCCTTTGTTATAAACTGGGTAGTTTTAAAAGTAAGGAAAAAAATTGTTAAGAATTTATAATGTTAAAAGTAAAGGTAACAGAATAGAGTCAAATTATTGTATCAATGCTTTCTATGTCACATATGAAGTTACTAATGTTCTCCTTTTTTTTTCTCTCACCCCAACCCTTTTCTCTTTTTTTTTTTTGTGTTTATTTATTTTTCCACAGCACAGTGGGTTAGTACTGTCCCATGGGATCCACCTGCTGCCACTCCACTGGCTACAGCACTGCAGCCTACCACATCTAGTGCAAAAACTGGTAGCACCTGCTATGCCCTGCACTACCCAGCCCCTCAGGTAGTTCTGCCCCGGAGGATAGGCCTGTGGCTCCCTCTGGGAGCAGTGGCAGTGGGGGTGAGTTTATCACCCATGACAAACTGCCAGGGATGGTGAGTAGGATTGTGAGCCACACTGTTGGCATACACCTACGCCAGATGGAGGCCTGCTCTCCATCCTAGGGCAGAGCACCCATAGGTGGTGTAGAGTTCAGGCTCTGCATCCAGCGGTGCAGTGAGGTGACAATGATGACAGTCCACAGAGTGAGGACTAGAATCTCAATGTCAACCACCTCAGCATGTATGGGACTGAGATTTCCCACCCTCCCCCCATCCATGGTGTTCACCCTCTTCCTGTGTCCTTCACCATCCCTGTCTCTTGTCTTGTTTGCCTTGTTTGTCTGCAATTGCTTCCTTACCTGGTAAACACCAAGAACTCAACTATGCTGGTGAACTCTGAATAATGCAGTAGAACACAGTATGAGTATACTCGTCCATTCACAGTGTCATTAAAAACAACATTTATTTAACCAAAACAAAAAGGAACCAACAAAATTAGTAAAATAAGCACTTTCATTCCTTCATTAAGAAACTTCATAGGATAAACCATACTAAATCATTCCACATTTAAATACATAATTTCTACCCTGCATTAATAGCTGATGACACACCCTCAAAAACCAGCCAGTCAGGGCATCAGATTCATGATGTTTATGCCCCCAACATAACCAATTTTGTTGTAAAACATACTTTAAACCATCACAAAAAATGTTTACACATCAGAAATTAACATAATTCATTAACATAAATATACACATAAATTCACCTTTCTAGTTCTTTTAACTTTAATATGCTACAAATTGAAATTTGATTATTAAGACTGGGCAAGAATGTTGCATTTAGATGTAACTGCTAAACCAGTCTGCATTGTTCAAGTAATAATGACCACACCTCCTCTTTCTTTCAGAATTAGAGCTTCTAATATAATGAATCTAAAACTATGCCCTGGATATTCTAGACAATGTCTGGCCAGTGCATTTGCATCTTTCTTTTGTTTTATGTTCCTCAAATGTTCATAAATGTGGTTCTTTGCCTGTCTATCATTTTTTCCAATATAAAATCAAGAACATGAGGAACACAGAGTACAATATTCTACCATCTCTGAGTTGCATGAATATTTCCCATGCAAGGTAATCTTTACATTATTCACTAAATATTTTTTTTTTTATTATTTCAAATAAGATGTCTTAAACATTACATGAAATAAAGATAAATAACATATTTACAATTCTAAAACATTACTAACTTCAAACCATTATATAACTATTTACATTGGTGTCTATGCAAATAACATTGAAATTCTATATTATATAGTTAGAAACATAAGATGATATATCTTCTTCAATCTTTTCGAGTATTTCCAGTACTTTCATCCAAGAGTAATACTAAGAAGTAGATCTTTTAGTTCTGTTCTTCACTGTTAATATTTCCATGTGAGCAACTGTTGTTGTTAAAGTCTCAAATTCCTTGAATGTAGGCGAAGCCTCATTTTTCAAGTGTATAGTTATGATTTTACGTGAAATTGCCAATAGTGACCATAGGATTTTAGTGTCTTTTTTTTGGTACACAGTTTGGAATAGGAGAGTTGAATAAAATTAAAGACTTTGTTAATTGAAAATTATCATTATAAACAGTCTGAAAAAAATATTGAATGGATTTCCAGTACATATTGAGACATATACATTCATAAAAAAACATGCTGCCAATCTGCTTTTATCTTGGTATGGCATCTCCAACATTGATCTTCAATAGAATACATTTTGGCTAACCTATGTGGTGTATAGAAACTTCTGTGTAGATATCTCCAAGTGAATAATTGCCAGTATTTTGATAATGTAGAAAATTTGGAAGATTGTAGAATATTACTTTTTTCTTCTTCAACTGGAGGATGGTTGTTTATTAAAGTATAATAATCTCAGTATGATTTTTCATGATAGTTTTTTTTTTTAACAATTTTATAGATATTAGACAAATAACCTGTACCCTGATAATGCTGTTTTGTGATAAGAATAAGGTATTCAATGAGTTTTGGAGCTTCATGTCTAACTGAAGGTTGCATTTGTTCTATTTTATTTATAAGAAAATGCCTTAGATTTTGTAAAAATAGCCAATTGTCTTTATTTATATTATAATTATAAATTATCTGTTCCTTTGTTAGAATGTTCCCTTTCTCTAGAAGTTGATGCTAAAAGAGTAATGTTTCTTCTTTAAGTATATTTATTTTAAATATTTTGAATGTATCTAGAATATTTGGTGTAAAAGCTATAGGGAACATAAGAAAAATCCAAGAATTAATATTTGGTATTTTCTTTATATATGTTTTGAACACTGAAAGTGTAGAGCTTACATAGTTTGATGGCAATTTTTAATATTATTCCTTTTCCCTAAAAAATAATCTTTTAACATCCATATAAGGGGTGATGGTATTACTGTTAAGTCGTCTTGTATGTGATTATAATTGATTTCTATGTAAATCTGCTCATGGGCTTGTTTCCATATAGGTGTGTATGGATTATTTAACCATAGTGTTATGTTTTTAATAACAGATGAGGTAATATATAAATCAATATCCGATAAATTAATTCCACCATCTTCCCAATCTGGCAAATGTTTATTTAAGGCTATACGGGGATTATTTGGAAACCATAGAAAATTTAAAATTAGTTTATTGTATCTTTGAATAATATATTTGGGAGGTGGCAATGAAAAATTTTGTATTAAGTATAATATTTTGGGAAATATGATTATTTTAATAAGATATAATCTGTCTGTTGTTGAAAAGATATATTTATTCCAGTAACCAATTGTTTGTTCTATTTTGTCTAGTATTTTATTATAGTTAAATATTAGAGAATCTGTTAATTCATTGAGTAGAGTTATTCCCAAATATAATAATTTACTTTCTGTTACTATATATTTGGAAAATCTTTTGTTTATATTATTATTTTTTTTACAATTACAGGCATAATTTTAGTTTTGTTTTCATTAAATTTTAAGCCTGAAATATTTTGAAATTTATTCATGGAGTTAAATAGAGCATTCAAAGACTCATTTGCATCTGAGAGAGTTAATAGTATGTCATCAGCAAAGAGTTGGATTTTAAAGTTTAACATTTTATTAATACAAATGCCCTTTATGTTATTGTTTGATCTGATTTGATTTGCAAAGGGTTCTATGAGTAATGCAGATAACACTGGTGATAAAGGGCAACCTTGTTTAGTTCCCTTTTTGATTGTTATAGGGCCTGATCTATATGATCCCAGTTTAACATATGCAGTAGATTTTTCATATAGTATTTGGATAAGATTATTAAAATTAGAAGGAAAGTTATATTCTTTTAAAACTAGTGAAAGAAAGTTCCAGTTAACTGAATCAAAAGCTTTATTAATATCTAATGAGATTACATTTAAATCTAGGACTTTATGTTTGCTATAATCTATTAATGTTAGTATTCTTTTAATATTATCTGAAGTATTTCTTCCTTTAATAAAACCTGTTTGATCTTTGTGAATTAAGAAAGGAAGAAAGTGTTTGATCCTATCTGCGTATATAGCCATAAACATCTTATAGTCTATATTGAGTAATGATATTGGCCTATATGAGGAGCACTGCTTCTCATCTTTATCTGGTTTGATAATTGGGGATATCAATGAATATTTCCAAGAGGGTGGTATATTGAAATCTTTATTGGCTATATCATATACTTTTAATAATAAAGATATGGCTTGACTGGGTATTAATTTATACATTTCTGGTAGCATATTGTCTGGGCCAGGTGCTTTATTTGTTTTGAGCTTTTTAATTTGTGATTTTAATTCTGTCATATTGACTGGTTTGTTTATAATGTCTATTTGTTCTTGTGTTAATTTAATATGAATATTGTTTTCTAAATATTTTTTTATATCCTTAGTAAGTGTATCTTGAGTATTTATGGAATTATCAATGTCAAATTGGAGTCTGAATGCTTCTAAAATATCATTTAGTTCCCTAACTCTTTTGTTAGTATTAGGAATAAATATTTATTTTATTTGCTTAGATTTAATTATTTTTTTGTTCTATTAGTTAAGTATCTCAGGTGTGCTGAATTAGTAGAGTATGAGTTTATTTTTATCTTTTCTAAGTTAATCATAATCTTATGATGTAGCAATTCTGCATACTTCTTATTGATTTGTGTAAGTTCTTGAACTTGAGTAGCATTACCCTTTTGTATTTCCAGTTTCAATTTATCTGCTTTGTTTTGTAAGTCTAGCATATCTTTATTCCATAACTTCCTTTTATTTATGTACCAGGATAATATCTTCCCATATGTAACTGCTTTTAATGAATCCCAGACATATATTTCTGAAATATCTTCTGTGTAATTTATTTCTAGAAAGTTTTTGATTGTTTCTTCATAAAATTCTTTGAAATGTGTCAATTTTGTGATATAGGAAGGTATCCTAGTAATGGGATTTGAATAAAATGGTGTAAGCTCTATCTCAAAGACTATGGCATTATGATCAGATAAGGGACAATTTATGATTTTGACTTTGTCAATTTTTGTTATTAGGTCATTGGCAACATATATTCTATCAATTCTAGAGTTAGTTTTATATCTATGAGAATAAAATGTGAAGATTAGTGAGTCTGGTTCTGCAAATTCATTTATATCCTTTAAATACAATGTATCTATAAATTTTGATAGTGCTTTAGAGATAGGTTGTTTTCTTCTTTTGGATTTAGAATCTGTATCTTTTTCATTCATTATACAGTTGAAGTCTCCTGCCAATATCAGGCTACCCTTAGTTAAATGAATTATCACTTCAAAATGCTGTTTAACTGTTTTTAATCCTAGTCCTGGGATCCAATATAGATTTACTAACGTATAGATTCTCTTATTTAACTCTATTGAAACTAGACAAAACATACCTGATGTATCTTGATGAGGAGTGATTATTTTAGGTGTTATAGTTGAGTTGCGAAGTAGTATACCTACTCCTCTTTTTTTTTGTTTTGTATTGAGAGTTTATTAGTATTCTAATGTGTAACTTTGTAATTATTAATATTTAAGTTGTTTATATCCTTATCTAATAAGTGTGTCTCTTGTAAAAAGACTATTTCTGGTTTATGTAAGTTTATGTACTTGAATAGGCTTCTCCTTTTATTACTATTATTTAGACCATTAACATTTATGGATAAACATTTCATTTCCTAGTTTTGAGTTTGTTTTATGTGTGAGTTTATGTAAATATTGTTTATTCTTAGTTCCATCTTGCATACAGAATTCAAAAAGTTTTTCTTGTATGATTTTTGCATGTTTCTGAGCGACACCAAAGTGATAGAATAAAAAAAACAAAAAAAAAAAAACAACTTCCAAACTTGTAATTCTTAACCTTAAAAACCACTCCCTATCACTATGAGGTAATATACCTCTTTGTTTGGTTAGTGAATCTAACCAAACAAACTTTCTACCCTCACAAATATTTGGATCAGTTTCTCTTATCCTCTTAGTTTTTAAATAAAGATAATTGAATAATATATTAAGATAATCTAATCAGCTAAAATATATACATATATTCTTTACTCATCTTATTGTAATTCAATAATACTTATTTCTAATCAGGTTTCAAAAAAGTACAAATATTTTGATTAAGGTAGTATCATTTCAAAATAATTTAGGGTATTAATAAACATCATGTTAAAATCTATAACTGTATATTTCATACATCTGTTGAAAACTATTTATTGACATTACTGTATAATACAATACCCTTGTTGTGCAATTGTTTTAGACTACTCAAGTCCAAAACCAGTGTTTAAATTAATATTTGCAAAGTCATATTGGAATAAAAACATGAATAGTTCTGAAATCACATCATATTTCATGCTTAACATAAACTGAAATGCAATACAATGTACAAGTATATTAATATTTCTTTAGTAGACATTAAATATGTTCCTCTGATTGCATTTTTCAGCTTTTCAAAGATAATTCCCATGGCTGGAGACAACAAGATCACAATTTAGACATCTCCCTTATCCAAGAGACTACTTATAATGTTGTTACTTGATTGAGTGTTTTGTTGTTAACACTTCTATCAACTTTCAGAGGGACTTTGTATAATCAAAACTGACATAGTACAGAGGTAAAACTGCAGTTCACTTGACCACATTTTTAAAGCAAACATCTATGTATATCACATATTAACTGTTACAACTTAGACTGACACTTAACCAGTGAGTTTATCTGCTGACAGTAAGTGCTGGCGATATAATTTTGACTTACTTAACACCAGTAATTTAATCTTATGACTGAATAAAAGTATACTGAAGAACATATCAAAATAATGGAAGATGCTAAGATTTAAACTATTATGTATGAAAATGTTACAGGTTAAAATTCCTAACCTATTTTGCAGTAAATAGACAAAATGTATTTAAACTATGGGGTAACACCTTTATTATGTCAAAAAGGTGTTTAAGAAGCTTGTTTTTCCTCTAACATCAGAGGATAGCTATGGTGATCCATGCACTGCAAGAGTATTATTTATCCTGGTAATTGCTTTATGACTGTATATAGAAATATTTAATTCAAATCATTAACTGGCATTACAACAATATCTCTCAGAAAAGTTGTTTTATAGTTAATGACTACACAGAATGCATCATTGAGAGGATACATTTATCAAATGTCAAATGCTTTAGCTATAATATAAGTCCCCATGAATTAATCCCCAATGAATTTACGGCTTACTAAACTTGCAGACTAATATTGGCATCTTTTCATGTAGTCATATTGAAACATGAAAATACAGGTCTGCTAATTAGGAACAATCAGGCACTCAACTGCTAGACAATACATTTGTCTGCAGAAAGGTTTAAGAATTACAATTGCATTGTCAAGCATTTTTGTTTACACTAACAGTAACATGATATACCCACATACACTAGTATTGTGTCATTCTTGATAATGTAAAAAGCCAGGTAATATTATAAGAAGGGTGAAGCCACAGCCAGGTAATATAATAAGAAGAGTACAGCCGCAGTCATTATTCAGATGAGCAAACGGGAACAGCATGAGCCATCTAAGAATGGATAGCTCATTGAGTACCTGCCACAATGTATGTTCATAATGCATGGTAACTTAGTAATAAATTAGGGTGTGGGCTAAGCCTCTCCCTCTTCTACTCAAATTAGATTTAATACAATATGTGTGTAGAACACAGATGCTTCGACAAAGTTCAAAGCTATATGGGATATAAATATTGTATAATTGACACATTGGGTTAAATCCACTGTTGTTATGTTACTTATTATATTTGTTTATATAATTATTGCTTTTACTTTCTCTATCTAGTATAGTATACTGATTTGCTAAATGTACATTTAACCTTCTTGTTGCATCCCATTTGTCCACTTGAGGGCATATTTTCGTAGCAGGACATTAGTAGTATTTTGTAGGAGCACCAGTGTGGGAAATGGCAATTTTCCTTAAAATAGACCTGTCAGTTGCTTGACATTTACTAGTTTCTTTAGAGAATTTGTAAAACAGCAGTAATTTTATTTGCTGATGATTAATTTCTGCTCTTTAAACTCTGCTGTATAAAACATAGCAAGTGATAGCTGAAATGACTGGAAATCTAAACTGACAGAAAGACAATCAGATATATGTCCTTATCTATCAAGGTGCTAAAAGACATCAGCAGTCATAAACTGAAAGTGTTTCAAAATTATATACCTGTGTATATTTATATGAACCTTTTATATTATTTATGTTTCCTTAGAAGGGATTTAGGTTTCTGTATCTTTAAATGTGAACCTAGTTTATTTTCTGACTAGACATCAATTAGAAAGAGTGAGGGGATGACGTACACAAGTAAATGCGACAAGCAATAAGTAACTCAAGTTTCTAGTGATGTTTGTGGCTGTTAAATTGTCTCGAGAACCAAGCGGGAAAAGGTATGTGTTTTTTCTTTTTTCTTTTCCCTTCTCTTACTTGGTGACAAACTCATGTAGTGTGCACGCGAGCACTCTAGTTTGTGAAGTAGTGTTCACAGCTATCAAACTTTGCATTTTAAACATGCTATGCCTTATTTCTCTATAAAATAAAAGACAACAGGATATCTAAGCTAGTCACAAGCATCTTTCAACTCCAGATGTCCGGAGCCACAACACACCTGACTTATAGCCTCAAAATATCACTTAAGACATATTTTTTTCACTGGACTATAACAGTATGTGCATATGGGTCAAAGGCAGAACATCTTTTAAGCTTATTTAAAGTAGTCTTATGATACATCCTAACTGAAATACTTCATTTCAAAAGCAACACATTTCTGCCCAGCATTAGCATTTATCCAAACAGGGACACTTTTAACTTATAAAAAGTAATGCTGTCAGGGATGTAACTGATAATAAGTTATATAGCAGTCACGATTATACCTATTAAGCAATATAACCATATACTGATTAAAATATTATAAGTTAATGAAGATTTTATAAAAAGAAGAGAAAAAATAAAAACAACAAAACACAAAGAGAGAAAATAAACAAATAAATAAATAAATAACTATTTTGGGAACATTATTATGCATTGATTACTCTGATTAAGAATATGAAAATAATAGATGGATAATAATGAAAAATAGAGTAATGTTTAAATTATGCTTAGTATATTGATATGATTTGAGATAAATGTATTTACATTTATGCTAATTTTGACATGTAAAATATTATTGAAAACAGTACCTGTTTTGGTGTAACTTGAAGACAGTAAGAACTTTTTTTTGTTAGTATTATTATTTAGATTTTTACAGAATATAACATATGTAAGATTATTTGTCCTTTACTTTTTTTTTTCTTTTGCTCAACAGTTTTCCAATTATTTACTTCAGAATTTCTCTTCGGTGTACTTATTGTCTAGTCCATAGATTCTTCATGTGTTAGGATGTTGTTGTTGGTAAGGTATTTTATTGCTGAATCTACTGTTTCAAAGATTTTTATTCCATTTGGTAGAAAAACTTTCAGTCTTGCTGGGAATAAAAGATGGACTTTCAGTTGCTTTTTCTTCAAAGTTTTTTTTATTGGTAGAAATTATTTTCTTTTTGAAACCACCTTTGTAGAATAATCATTGTCAAATCTTATTAATGAATCATTATATTTGATGGGAGAATTTGCCCAAGCATTTCTTAATATAAGATCTTTATCTTGTGTAGAAAAAAGTCTCACAATTATAAATCTCTGCTTGTTCTTACCCGGAGAAGAAGCATTTCCAGAAGCTGCTAGTGATCTATGCGCCCGTTCTATACCATATGAAAGAGCTTCAGGTATTTTTGTTACATCTGGTATCCAGGTGGTAAGAAAGTTTATCATATTGTCCCCTTCAGATTTTTCTGCTAGACCATATATTCTAATATTATTTCTTCTTGTTCGATTTTCCATATCATCAAGCTTTTCTAGTAAATATGTATTCTGTTGAAGTAAGAATTCAGTTTGTTGTTCCTCTATTTGGACTCTAGTGTCAATGTCACTTAATGACTGTTCAATAAGTGATATCTGTCCTTTCTGCTGTGTAAACATTTCTTGAAGCTGTTCCAGTTGTTGTGAGCACTTTTCTTTAAAAGTATCTATTTTATTGTCCATCTTGTCAATTTTTATTGTAAGTTCCTGTATATTTGTAATGAGAGACTGCAGGTCTTTTTTGAAAGAAGAGTCTTGTGCTGTATTCCTTAGATGACTCATGCTGTAAAGCTGATATTGGTGCTGATTTTCCAGTAATTAATTTGACAGGAATTATTCAAGTTCTGACAATAAAATTTTTCTTATAGATGCTCAGAGTTATTAGAAATAAGTTAGTAATAAAAATTTCTTCAAATTAAATATTATTTTGTAAAATTCCTGTCAGAAATTGTATTGAGGTAAGAGAGCTGAAATGAAGTGCAGCTATCAGTTCAGCATCCTAGCCACACACCCCATCTTTATATTATTGATGTTGATCTTTTTGTTTCCAAGATGAATTTACGATATGAACAAAACCTGCATTTTTTCATCAGACTTTCCACATATAATCCCTTTTTCTGTTCAGAAATATCTTTCAAATACTTCCCTTTCCTATAATAGTTTTTTCCCAAACAGAATTCCTAACTTTTCTTTCATCGTTTAAAATGCCCCAATTTGATACCAAAATATTTTTGATAAAACCACCGTCATTACAACAAGCTGTGATAAAAGCACTCTTAAAACTTGACATGTTATCATGATTCACTTGATTGTAGTCAATTTCTATTTCTTTTTCTGTTCCAGCCCTCTCATTTACCACAATTTGTTCTCTTAAGAGAGGGTCTGTCAGACCATTGGGCCTTTCATTATTCAAAATTGGGTTAAAATATTTCCTTCCACTTTTATTTATTTATTACCTCTATCATAATTTCTCTAATCATTCCAAGGGGGTAACCTCTTTTTAAAAACATATTTTTGTAATAAATCACATTAATCAAGAAAGGATTAAAACATGCTCACTGTCCTTGCTGCCCTAAGAAATTGGCCTTTGATGATAGCTCTCTTCACTTTAAAGTGGTGGGTACCTGTGCAATGAAGCAGACTATATGAATAAGTTTCCTTCCTAAATATTTCAAAAATATATTTATTATTAATTCTATCTTTTTTCAACAGCACAACTAGAGAAGAAATTCGATCTTGACTTTTATATGTGCAAAGGATAGGAAAGATGTAGTATTGTTGACATAATCAATAAATAGTTTTATATTCTTAATTGGTCTCTTCCAAAGCAAAAATATATCATCCAAGAAATATATATAGAAATGACAATGTGAATAAAAGGGTGAATTGAACAAGTATTTCTTCTCCCATTGGAGCATAAAGATGTTAGCATACAAACCCTCACATGATGAATCTATACTGTCTCCTTCTTTTTGAAGAAAGTATTCACCTTCAAACAAAATAAAATTATTTTTTAACACAATATCCATAAAATGTTCATGTTTAAATGCGGAATGATTTAGTATGGTTTTATCCAATTAAGTTTCGTAATGAAGTGATGAAAGTGCTTATTTTACTAATTTTATTGGTTCATTTTTGTTTTGGTTAAATAAAAGTTGTTTTTAATGACACTGTGAATGGGCGAGTGTGACTGTACTGTGTTATTCAGAGTTCACTGGCACAGCCAAGTTCTTGGTGTTTTGCAAAGTTTGTGACTTAGACTTTCTTCAATTTGCTTCTTTATCTGCCCAACTTACTTCGTCAAGACATTCCTACAGCTCTTCCTCAACATTCTTCTCTCTGTCTCAAAAAAAAGGCACCTGTCCCACAAAAAAAAAAAAATCATCCCATAGATAGGTCTTCATTTCACACATGGGTTTTCATGACTCATGTTTTGTACAATTGACTATACAAAAGATTGTGTTGTGGTCACCCCTTTCTCTGGAGGTGATAATCCAAATTCAGCAAAATTTGTGCATATATGTTTTATTCTGGAATAAATGGATAGCTATGGCATTTTCCTACAGCCCTCCTGCACATTCCTGCCTTGCTTTCATTTCATCCATCCCCCTGCTTCCTCCCCATTTTATCACTTTCCTGTCTTTCCCATTTCTTTTCTTTAAATAATTTTTTGGTGATAGTGCACTGTGTGCACCAATATGAATCAATAGTAAAAGTCAGCAATATTGGCAGATTTAAAGTATCATACACACTTGTAAAATTATTACTTCCACCATATTTGAAACCAGTACCATCTGCCTCCAACAACAATGCATTAACATCTGCTGCCATGGAATCAGTTACCAAATGTATTTAATACATTCAATAGTAAGTGACACAGTTTAGGAAAGATTTCCCTTTGTCCTTTCCTGTGCTTACTCCCCATATCACTAATATCATATCTTCTTCATTAAGTTTCTATGAGGCAGCATTGCATGAGCCCCTGTAATGTTTTATAAAGCATTATTGAGTGATACTTATTTAGTCCTGCACAGTAGTGTGCAATGTTGTGTGATGCTGTGCACTATGCAGCATTGATAAGCAGCAGTAATAACAAAATACTTTAATGTATTAGCTATACCTAAACCATTTGTCCCAAAAAGGATCTTATCAACACATTAAGTGCATTAATTCCTACAGTCAGGGATTCAGTTAAGCAGCAGGTATATACAACAGCAGTTAAGTCTGCCATTTGCTATATAGTCTCTAAAATACACCTACTAATGAAGTGAGTCTGTAGCACCACCTGTTAATGCAGTGATGCATGCATTTTTTTGTTCATATGGTACTTGGTTTGAATCCAGGTGTATGTTAACAGTGTCAAATAATTTTACATGTAAATTCAAATTCTGAAGTGTGATAGCTGGTATGGAGTGTCTAAAATATGGCTAGATGGTACTGGTTTCCAATCCAACTGTATAATACTTAGAACTGGTTTTGCCGTAGCTGTGCATTTGTGCATGATGTGCACCATCATGTAATTATCTTTTAAAGAAAAGAAACAGGTAAGACAGGAAAGTGGTGAAATGGGAAGCAAGCAGGGGGGTGGACAAAGGGAAAACAAGGCAGGAATGTACATGAAGGATGTAGGAAAGAAACAGAGATATCCATTTCTTCCAAAATAAAACATAAACACATATGCACACATTTTGCTGAATTTGGACTGTCGCCTCCAGAGAGAGAGAGGTGACCACAACACAATGTGTTGTATACAGAATTAGACAGAATATGTGTGTTATGAAGACATGTGTGAAATGGAAAGCTTTGTAGGAATTTTTTTTTTGTGGGACAGGTGCCCATTTTCTTTCTTTCTTTTTTTTTTGAGAGAGAGAAAGAGAGAGAGAGAGTTAGGAATGTTGGGGAAGGGCTGTAGGAATGTCTGGATGCAGTAAATTGGGCAGGTGAGGAATCAATTGCAGACAGACAAGACAAAGACAAGACAAAGAAGACAAGAGACAGGGATGGTGAAGGACACATGAAGTGGGTGAACACCATGATTGGGGTGAGGGTAGGGGTATCAAAAATCCATGGATATCAAGTGGGTAAGAGTGAGAATTGAGTGCTCACCCAGTGGATTGCCATCACTGTCACCTCACTGTGGGGATGGCTGCAATGTCTGACATCTGTATCTCCTTGTGTTATTTAATACAATAAGAGCAGTTTCTCCAACTGGCATAGGCATGCACCACCAGTGTGGCACACAATCCTACTCGCCATCCCCGGCAGTTTGTCACAGGTGATAAACTCACCCCTCTGCCACTGCTCCTGGAGGGGACTACAGGCCTATCCTCTGAGGCAGAACTGCATGATGGGCCAGAGAGTGGGGGACAGGTGGATCCCATGGGACAGTCTTACCCTGCTGTGCTGTCGGAAAAACCAAAAATAAAAAAAACAAAAAAAAAAAAAAAGAGAAAAAGTTGAGAGAGAAAAAAGGAGGAGGCATTAGTAGCACATATGTGACAAACAAAGCATTTATACAAGTGTTTGACTCTGTTCTACTACCTTTGTGTTTAACAGGATCAACTCCTAACAAATACTTTTGTTTACTGTTAAGACTACCCAGCTCCTAACAGATGCACAATATACTACAGACTGCAGTAAGCAATTCTTGATGAGTGCATACATTGCACACATTAGTGGTCTAAATATACTGATTAATGGCTACAGAAAGCCAGTGGTGACACCACTTTATAGCTCTGATGTTGCTTTTCAGTATTAAGGAAACCTTAACAGTACTGTATATTTGCGAAGTGTGGCTTTTGAAGACAGAACCTATAAAAATTTTGTAATAATGAACTGTTGTTTTGCCCTCCTGCATACCGCATGCATACTTCCCTATTACAGTTAAAAAAATGAATGCTCAATTTGATGCAACTGTATAATTAACAAATAAATGTGTTGTCACTTTTAATGCTAAAATAACCCCACTGTTGGGATGCATACATATTACATGCGTCTCACATCTGTGACAATCTAGCAGCATGGGTTCTCACATTCAATTCCTGGTCTGTGATGGCTGTGGAAAAAAAAAAGAACAGAACAGAATACCATTAAGCATACCAATCCTGACTATATCCAGATTTGAACTCTGACAAGTAGTCTCTGTAAGTGATACTTACACATCTGTGGGGTAACCCCAGTCCTCCATTCCTCAATCCAATGGTTGAGAATATCCCTCTTCCTCAACCTGAGGTCTCTGTAGTGGTTCCTACATTGTTCAGCAGTGTAGGGATATGAGTAGCACTGGTTAGAGCCCAGGCCAGACTATTCCATACCCTCTGCCTTGTAATCTGAGCCACAATAGTCCCTCTGTAACAGCCTGGGCCCATGTTCATTCACTAGTAGTCCAACAAACACTTTGGACTCCTGGACACCACATCTTTGAGCACATAATCTCAAAAACTCTACAGGAATGCCAGCCATGCCTATCACAAATCAAGACCAATGTAGAATGATGATTCTCTGCCAATTTCAGGTATTGAACTTACCAGGAGTGCACACTTTCTGGATTTGCAACATTTGAAAGTGTTGTACAGTGCTTACCATCTCATAAATACATTGCATGAGAGTGGATGCTGATGGGAAATGTGTTTGCGCGATGGCCAATAGTATTAATTGAATGTATCTGTTGTATGTTTCAGGCTGTCTGGGTCCTGTCTGCTACCTGGGTGGCCCATTCATCTGGTTTGTGCAGTGCCGCTCTACATGCAAACAAAATGCGCATAGCCAAAAACGTTTCTGGTAAGGGGTGCATTGCACCAATATTAGCCCTCACCAAAAACAAAAAGAAAAAAGTATAAAATGTAGAAAATTAGTTAAAATGCAGAAAATCAGTTTATGACATACAAAGTAGAAACTGTTAGTATACATAAGATATGACTACAAAGGGCTGGATCTCAACACTCACTGCAATACACTGTCACAAAACAGGAGGGGGACTTATCCATCTTTGCCCCACAAATACCTTTGCAGCAAATACATGATGTAATTCCTCACACAACCAAGTGCAAGTGAATGTATACTGATATCAAGGCATGACCTGTTTGTAATGTATATGTAATATATTTGGATGTAATATACTTACTGATCACACAGCTTGCTATGATTATTCCTTGCAAATATACAGCTGTTTCCTACCTTTCGGTGTTTCTTTGTCATTCATCAGTTATGTGATCAGTACACAGATACATGCAGTGTCTGTGTAAGCCAGTCTTTATCATTCATCTTAAAATGTGTGAGAATATTCACTGGGAACAATATGATATGCAGTTGCCATCAAATTAATGTAAGGTTGGATGCCACAAACAAGCATAGACTGCTGTTTTGCGGTGGAGAGCAAATGTGGGTCCCTGTCACGGAACATGCGAGGGTCTAATGTTCTTTCAAGGGGGGTGGACCCAGGCTGAACTACTGTTATGGCACAAACAAGACTATGTTGCTCTTGTTACTCTCCTTGTTTTGCATCCTACTGGTTTGATCTTGTGAGGGTGGTGAAGCTGGAAACTGCTATGTGCCTCATTACTTTCAAACTTCTCTGTTATGGTTTCCCATTTCAAGTGTATGGTGCTAAACTGAGGGCATGCAGTGATTATCTTTACTTTGGGGAGGTATCAATGTGGGAATCGTTGAAGCCTGAGCCTTACTACTAGCCAATGGACATATAAAATGTCAAATAACTCTCGGCTGTCACATGTGATATTAATTTCCAGACAAATCTCCCACCTTGCAATTGCTTACTGTACCACGTGATGAAACACAAAGAAATGTCATAATATTACTATACAATGCAGTACATGTTCAGGACTTACCTCATAAATGCAGCAGTTGACACAGTGTTAGTTCAGGACTGACTGTGATGCAAGCACTAAACAGCCAATACATGGGGAGGCAAAGGCTGTGGCTCTGAGGTGAGGCCGGCAGAGATTGCAGGGTTCCTGTGCTGTATCCCCTTCCACCCTGTAGCACTCTACAATGTCTATGTCATGTATGTTGTGATAAGTTAAATGTGGCCTGAAAAATCTTCTCTGTTTCAGCCTAGGCCTATTGGCAGCAGCAGCATAGCACATACAAATGGAGTTTAGCAGAAGCAGCAGCACGTGACATTCTATCTCTGTAAACGTTCTGTGTCTGTACTCCACTACTTTTGAAACCCACATGAAAAAACAGCACTGAGTATAAATGGCTGCTTTATAACTTATTTAATAGCTCCACCAGATTAGTTGATTGGCATGCAATTCAGCTGCTTATGCTGTAATTAGCATCTCTGAAATACAGGTGTAAATAAAGTAACCTTCAAGGAATTAACTGTGTGACCAAATCAACACTTGAATAGTTACACCCAGAAATGCAGTAGCATAGAAACAGGATTGAAGGTAACCAAGTAAAATCTAAGCTGTTTATTAAAACCTGTAAGCGCTTTCAGACTTCTGCAAGTGCTTCATCAGACCATACAGTAAAGCCATATCAAAACATTTAAATAAGAAAGCACATTACTAACATCCAATCAACTCTTATGGCATTTCAAATGAATCAATCAAAACAATTAAGCAATAAAATATATTAAAATCACTTAAATAAACCCCTTGCTTTCAAAACGGTTCTTAAAGAGATGCTGCCATTAAGCGCCAGATATTTATCTGCCTGTAACTTAATTATCTAGTACAATTCATGTTCCTCTGTAAAATGTCTAAAGTCACCCTTGTGCTCATTCATCATCACTTCCTCTATAACTCTAAAAGTAAAAAAATGGTCACTCGCCCGATCTATAACATGCTTAGCTAGGGCACTCTTAACATCTCTATTCTGCATATAATAGACATGTTCCCTAATGTGCTCGATTAGGAAATGATTTGTCTTTCCAACATAAAAACTTAAGCAGATTTTACAATTTGCAATGTATATAACATCGGTGGTATTACAATCAGTCTAAGTTTTAAAGCTAAATTCAGCCCCTGTCAGCGGATGAATAAATAAACTAGAAGTGTTAATATAGGGGAAAAATTACATTTATTTTAACACATCATTCCAAGTACATTAGTGCTCCTCAAAATTACTTGGCCATTGTTCCTAAAAACACAGCTATCTTTTCAAAGACTTTTTGTTCTTAAATATAAAAGTGGGTTTGTCACCTATCATATCTTTAATACACTCCTCAGTCTGTAAAATAGGCCAGTTCATCTTAATAATGTCGCTGACAGCCCTGATGTCACTAGTATAGTAAAAAGAGACAGGGACCTTACGAGATCAGACATAGATCCCCTCAGACATAACAGTCTCATTACTTCCATTAAGCAAAAAATGGGGATGTGCCCTGCTGGTCCTCAAAGTTGATATATCATTACACATATCCTTATAACTATAACCACCGTCTAAAGAATCGGACCTCAAAATCTGTAAATCCTGCTGAAATCCCTTTTCTGAAATATTAAGTCTAGAGATGTGCATTCCCTAACTTTTCAAAACATTCTTATACATGTAACTGGTATGCATGCTATTACGCTGTAGCATCCCATTCTTTCTTCAAGATTTCCAGTATAATCCAATATTAAAAACAAGATCAGGACCCCTATAAATGCATACTTCTAGAACATCTTTATATTCATTTGAATGTTGATAAGTAAACCTCAAAAAAGAGGTAGTTGAATGTAAGTAATCAACAAAATGGACCAGTTTTTCAAGGTTACCATTCGATAGAAAAAAAAACATCATCAACAAATCTTCTATAGTATCTAAGGTAGGGGTGAACCTATTAAGTCCCATTGTATAATGTGATTCCCATTGAGCAAGGACCATATTGGCGTAGCTATTGGCAC
This sequence comes from Protopterus annectens, assembly GCF_019279795.1. NCBI lineage: Eukaryota > Metazoa > Chordata > Ceratodontiformes > Protopteridae > Protopterus > Protopterus annectens. The sequence continues at coordinate 1,671,159,936 of NC_056739.1, forward strand.
AAGACATGACCATAGCTATGCCATTCTTTTGAATAAAGAATGAACTTAAAAAAAAGGCATTGTTATCAAGCACAATCTCAAGAAATAGACATATAAAATATATCATTGTATTATCATAGAAACTATACTTCCTAAGAAAGTCCTTTTGCCCGATCTCATAAAGACCCTGTCTCTTTTTACTATACTAGTGACATCAGGGCTGCCTGTGATGTTATTAAGAAGAACTGGCCTATTTTACATACTGAGGAACATATTAAAGATGTGATAGGTGACAGATGTAGTCCATTAATAATCTACTCCATTATAAAAAGGCAAATGTGTTGCTATCCAAACTGATGGTGAGGATACTTGCTACATGTTCAGCAAAGCAAGCCAAGCTATCTTTACACAGGAGTGTTGAACTCTATCAGGTATGCTGTCATTTTTCTACTTACATAATGCATATGCTGGAATATATTAATGAATAATGTGAAGCAAAGTCTTTTACACTGTTTATTTGTCTGCAATAGTTAGAAGAGTACTGATGGCATGGCTATGTATGTCAAGCCATTTCAGAGGTAAAAATGATTGACAATACATGAAAATAGCAAGCTGTGTGACACGTATGTACAAATGTTTCAGGGACAGGTGCTTTGAATGCATGTTTAATATTTCAAATGTTTTTCATTAGCAGAATGGTTCACGGGCCTGTTCTTTAGTGGGTGGGAGGAGCAAAGACAAGTTACTGTTATATCACAAACTAGAATGAACTGTTCTTTTGGAGGAGGCACAGTTGAGTTACTGCTATGGCACATACAAGGATATGTTGCCCTTGCTACACTCCTTGTTTTGCATCCTGCCTGTTGTTATTACGTCACATATGTCATATGTGTTATGTTTTCCCAGTGGGCATTACTGACTGTCTACCTTAACTGTTTTATCTGGTAACAGTTACTTTGTAATTATGTGATAGTTATGTGTATTATTATTATGTCGTGTTGTAGGACCAAAAATGTCATTAAGGCACAGCCCCCCCTTCAATGACTCAGAAAACACAATCATAGTGGGTGTGCTCTGTCAACAAGGCACTTTTCTTCTTGGAAGCAGTCACCCCAATATGCCAGATAGGCTGAGAATATGGCAGAAAATCGTTGCTAACATAAATGCTGTGGATAGCCATGGCCATGCCTATGAGCAGGTACACCACAGGGCCACTGATATGCTCACATCTGCATGGAAGCATGCAGTTGCTATTCCCCAAGACCAGAGGGTAATTGGGGGTGGGTCTGCTGCAGAACCACCTCTCAACCCCAATGAGGAATTCCTAGCGAATCTTCTACAATAGGACAACTCACAGTATGTGGTCTACAATTTGTCATTAATGTGGTTGCATCTCCTTCTCAGTCCCAGGAGGAGCTTCCAGGTAGGCTTTGTTATATGACCATTTCAATACTGTTGCATAGTAAAACAATTGAAATAAAAGTTACTTCTCTGTCACATATTTTTTGGGGGGGTTGAATATTAGTACAATGATAAGTTAAGTTTGGAGTTGTCAGCCACTTTCTTGTTGAACTAAAACTTCATTCAGATTGAGAGGAGTACATATAGTACCCCCTGTCTTACTGCTAAATGTGATGCTGTCGGCTTTACCTCTTGCTTAACTTATTTCAAGACCATCAGAAATCCAGCAACATAGGCCTCCTGCAGATGGTAAGCCAAAATCAAGTTATTTCAGTACTCCAGATCAGTTTCTAGAAATATGTGTTGTTTTAGGCCTGCAGTGTGCATTGCTATACAGTTTGTAATAGTGGTAGCACTGTTAGTTGTTTAGCATATATTGCACCATAGTAATGCAGGTATTAATTTATGCCTGTATTTCTCCCTTTTATCACAGGCGATCATGACAGTGGGAGTGTGGGCGCTGTGCCACCTGATATCAGTATCTCATCAGAAGCTGATGATAATGGTGGTGAGATTGAAGCACAGTCAAGGGGTGCAGAGATTGAATCTGACAAATAGGCTGACATCCAGCCACCAACTTCTTTTTCCTGGGACAAAGCCAGTAGGTCTATGCCTACCCAGTCCACTGAGCCCACAGAGTTGAGTCTAGCTATAGCCAACGTGTTGGCGAGGTACCACACAGGATAGTGTATAGGGGGATTCAGATGGGGTCCTGTTTTCCCTCCTCCACCTGGTGCAGATATCTCTTCTCATGCCACACAATGTATGCTTAAGGTCATCATGGAGGCAAAGGCACACTCAGAAAGGTGCTCTAGACAAATGCACAGGATTGCAGATGTAGCACAATCTGACATGCATGACTGCCTCCACCATGTCATCGATTCCCTGGATTGGATGAATGACAGATTGGAATGAGGGGTATTTGTGATGGACCAAGGGATGCCTGTCATGGAACAAGCAGTGTCTGTGATGGAAAGTTTACTGGGAGGGAAACAGCATCATCGTGGGCATAGGTGAGTCACAATATTTGCTGATAGCCAATGTGGCCATTCTCAATCATGCTCCCATAGTGAGAGCAGTTCTGCTGATCCAGTGGGGAGTGTGCTGTCCACACCAAGATGTGGCAGGCCATAGGGTCATGGTCTTGGGCATTCCTGTGAAGGGAGCACATCCAGCAGACATCAGTCATGCTCAGGTAGCAGCAATCCATTTGACCTTGGGCATAGAGGTGCCACTGCAACTCCTGGCAGAGCCAGTTCTCGTAGTTGGAGATGACAACAATGAACTTCCACCTCCACCATGCATGGCTGACACCTGTCCAACATACCAAGAAGTACAGCTAGCACTGAGCTTGGCTGTCTTCATGCAGACTCTCACACACCACCTTCATATGGAGGACCCCTACAGACACACACACAGCTTGCCTGCTTCCCTTTCTCTCTCACACACACTGACCAATCTTTTGTGCCTAGGCCTCCTGCCCCCCAAGCACCCTGTGCAAGTGATGATAACTGTGCCATATCCCTGTTTTCTCTGTTTTGGATTCGGGGATAGAAAAGTGTTGTGTCTGATGCACAGGGTACATAGCTACATTAGTGTCTAGTATACCTGCATTTGTGTTGTTGAACTGATAATTGTATCTATCAATTACATTTGCCTTGCCAAATGATACAGTGAATACCATCATCATGACAGCACTTTCTAATGTATTCTCTTGTAAGTGTTGTGAAGTCAGGAACTGCAATGTGTGTCATTATTTTATAACTTTTTTCTTTAATTTTTTCCAGTACGTATGTATGGAGCACATCATAAGACATACCATCACATGCAGATCTCAGGATTGTACAACAGCACTGTAGTCAAGCTCATCAGAACAGTAATACAGTATAATACTCTCTTTTGCAAGAACCTCACCAGACACATGCAACAGCTGGGCAAACCACTTGGCTTTCTCATTAAGATAACGCAGGGCAGGGCCTAGTAACCATGACATGATTTATGTGGGTAGATTAAAAGACATGTCACTGTCATCTATCTGGTATCATATTACATTGTAGCTGTTATTCTAAGCCTATTATTTTTGGTTTAAGCACTTGGGCTTCAGGCCAGTTGTCTTACATTAAGAAGGTTTTTAGTCTACACTCTGGTGGGAGGAGAAGGTAGCCTCTCCCCTTCTGAGCTGGAAATTACTATTTGAATGCTTTTTGTGGCTGCTGTTCTAAGTCTCTTTGTTATAGTTTAAGCACTTGGCATCCAAACCAGTTATTTTACGTTAGCAAGATTTGTGGTGTAGTCTTTTGTGGCAGGGGAGGATAGCCTACACCCTGCAAAGCTGGGAATTGCTGGTTGAAGGCTTATTGTGTCTGTTACTCTAAAAGTGTCTTAGTTTTGGTTTAGGCACTTGTGATCTAGACCAGTTATTTCACACTAGGAAGGTTTGTTGTCTACACTCTTGTTGAAGTATTCTACTGAATTGCTGCTTTATTTAAACTGCGTACTCTTCTGTTGTGATTGCAATTTTCTGCACTTTGGATTTCTAGTACTTCTACAGTTTTTATCATCAGCTTAATTAAGGCTTGCTGAAGCTAGACTGTTTGGTATCACTGGAGCCTAAAATCAGCCCTCTCATATTAAGAAGCCCCCCCTGCACCATTGTGGCAGAACTGGGCAGCCAAAAACCCATCTGAGTTGGCTTTGCTTGCTTAAAATAGTTTATCTTCACTTGTATCCCAGCATTGGGGTGTTGGCACTCAGTTTACTATAGCTACTCAGAGCTTGCATTGATGCCCTGTGAGCAACTCAGTTGTGCATTGTGAAAAACTGACACATTTTTGCAACCTTAGCCCTCCACTGAATAGACAGACTTTGTTAGTTGTACACCAAAACCTGAGACATCTAGCCCACTCACCACTAGTTACTATAGTATGTATCTTTCATAATGGATGGACATTTCCCACCATTTCTCCAGGCAGCCTGATTTACATGGGTATCCTGAAGCAACAGAGCAATTGCCTCATGTATACTGACAACCAGTTACTGATAAAATAAACTAATACAACATGTGAGAGCTGTATCTATACTGTGAATTTGGAATCGGTTCTCTCACATAGCAACAAACCAGATATCAAACATGTTGTCAACACACACAATTCACCTCTTGCACATAAGCTCACAATACATAAACCCACATATACAAAGGTACTTGCTAGAAACCTAACTAAAGATCAGAGACCTCCCAAGCGCAAACATACTGCACACAGTGCAGACCCAACAGAATCCACATAATAATACATCCACCAGTGTTTCAGCCAATAAGCCCCTCAGGCAAAACACCTCAAAACCAGATGTCTTGCTCATAAGCAACTCCATAGTAAGCCACACAGATGCTCCCCCTTACCATGCTGGACAAGGAGAAGGTCACAGTCAACTGCCTGTCAGGTACCAGGGTCCATCAAATCACTCATGCATTCAAGTCTCCCAACAAGTACCATTATGACTCTGTCATAGTCCATGTTTCAGTGAATGACTGGAGATGTACCTCACTGTACTACATGAAGGTGCTTGCCTCCCCCATAGTGGCTTTTTTAGGCAATGTCAAAACTAAAGTCCAAACATAAAAGAATCCACTACAGATAAACTGAAGGTTACACTGCTTAAAGCAAGGAGTGTAAATCAGAAACTGCACTCACTGGAAGAACTCTTTACCTTGGGAGATGGCCATATCTGTGCAATCACACAGATATGGTTCAAGGTTGCAGAGAGCACTCTGGCCATGCAAGGGTACAATGCCTTCCACACATTCACACATTAAAACAAGCATAAAAGAACCAAAGGTGGAGGTGTAAACATCTTCATTAAAGACAAATACACTGCAAGACTGGTCAAAGAGTACAACTCCTTAGTGCTACTCCAAGTCCAACTAACTGTATGTAAAACCCCTTTCCCTATCATTGTTAGCTACAGGTTCCCAACCATGAACCATGAGTGCCACTCTGCCTACTTGGACCTAATTGAGTCTCTCACTAGATAGCCAAACACACTTGTCATGTGTGATTTCAACTATCCTTCCATCAATTTGGAGTCATATATGTGTGCAAACATACGTACCCTAAGGTTCCTGGACTTTGTTAATATACATGCTGTGTAACAGATAGTCTGCACCCCCACAAGGGGCTCTAATATCCTAGACTTAGTACTGACCAACATATTGGCTCTCTGTACTAACCCCTGTGTGTTGGCCCCCCTGGTCAGGTCAGATCACAATTCAGTCTCATTCACACTCACAATCATACCTGACAGTCCCTCAAGAGCAGAAAGGATGAAACATTTATCCAAAGCAAACTAATAACCAATGCCATAAGGAGTTGCAAACCCCTGCTACCACTGTCAACAATGACTGTTCTACAGAGGTGTACACAAATGGCCTGTATAAACAGCTATACAAATGTACAGAGTTAGCTGAATGTGAATGGATCAAAAGAAGTTCCTCATAGAAAACTTGGTGGACATCAAGCATACATAGGTTATAAAACAAGTGGAAGAAAGTAATGTATAAGAGCAAGAGTGAACTGACTCAACAGAGGAAGGACGTCCTCCACAGCTTGATCAAGAAAAAATAGCCATCTTGTAAATTCCTCTAAAGCCATGTACAAACCTAAAGTAGCATTCCTAGCTAAAGATAATCAGGAGGCATTCTTTATCTATGTCAGAAATCTAAAAGTGAAACCCCAGCTTTATGCTAAACTAGTGGTTAATGGTGCCAGTTATACTGACACTGAGGACATCATCAACCAGCTACCAAACAATCTGAGGCAAACTTCATCCCCTGTCCCCACCAGACATACCCCAAAGCATACCTGTCACCAGTCCTCTACCTAGTAACTTCCTATGAACCTGAGGTGACATCTGCCTGGGCTCCATGCCAGTGTCTGATCCTACATTAGGGTGATGGTTGTATATTCAATACTCTGATATAGCTGATTACATCAGCATTGTCTGTTGAGCATATGGTGATAACAGTGTCCTGCATGCTGATGTAAAAGAATCTGTGTAATGTCAAGTAACATCTGTCTCTTACAAACACACACACACACACACACACACACACACACACACACACACACACACACACACACACACACACACACACACACACACTTGACTGCAGTGAGAACAGAACCCCTACCTAAGTGCACAGACTACAGAAATCAGTACTATATGCAAGCACCACAGTACATGTGACTTTTACATGTCTGCAGGTTAGCTTATAGTGGATGACATCACCAGGCCATGTGGGAGACAAGAGTATGGGAGCGTTGCATGAAATTTATGTGTAGGCTTCTGCAGTTATGGAAAGGCTAGCAAGCCATGCCATTGGAGAAGTAACTGTAGGGTAGAACAACTACTCTGTTGAGAAGAGACGCACACACACCCAGTTGACTTCAGTAAGAACAGATCCCCTACCTAAGGTATACAGACTATATTACTTTGAGCAAGCACCATGGCTCAAGTCTCACTTGGCGTATGTCAGACAACACTTTATAGATGATGACAACAGTGTCTGTTGAGGACAAGATAACAATGTCACACAGGCTGCTGTAAAATGCTCACTGTATAGTTCAGCAACAGCTCTCTCTCTCTCTCTCAAACACACACACACACACACACACACACACACACACACACACACACACACACACACTAACCAACCCATTTGGCTGCAGTGAGAATACCACCCCTACCTAAGTAGACAGAATAAAGAACACAATGCAAGCATCATAGCTCAAGTCTGACTTGGAATGTGTCAGACAACACTTTATAGATGATGACATCAGCATTGTCTGTTGAGGACAAGATAGTGTCCAACAGTCTGCTGTAAAGTTCAGCAACAGCTCACACAAACATGCACACACACGCTAAACCCCCATTTGGCTGCAGTGAGAATAGAACCCCTACCGATCTAAGTACACACACTATAGAACACAGGAATTAATGCAGGCACCAAGACACAAGTCTGATTTTGACAGGACTGCAGGTGAACTTATACTAGATGACATCAGCATGCCATGTGGGAGACAAGAGGTTGGGAGACCTGCATGAAATGGATGTTTAGGCTTGTGCAAGTCTGAAAAAACTGGCAAGCCATGCTCTTGGGGAAGTGACTGAGAGATACACACTGTTGCTCTTCTGTCTAGACACACACACACACACACAAACACACACACACACACACACACACACACACACACACACACACACACACACACACACTTGACTGCAGTGAGAATAGAACCACTACCAAGGTACACAGTTGACAAACTACAGTACTTAACACATGTGCCATGACACAAGTTTGATTTTGATAGGACTGCAGATGAACTTGTAGTAGATGACATCGGAATGCCATATGGGAGACAAGAGTTTGGGAGGCCTGTATGAAATGGATGTATATGCTTGTGCTAATCTCAAAAAACTGACAAGCCATGCCACTGGAGAGGTAACTGTGGGTTACACACTTCTGATCTTTTGTCTAGACACACACACACACACACACACACACACACACACACACACACACATACACACACACACACACACACACACACACTTGACTGCAGTGAGGATAGAGCTCCTACCTATTTAAGTCCACAGTCTACAGAAAACAGTATTTAATGCACGCATCACAGTACAAGTGTAATTTTGATGGGACTGCAGGTGAAAGTATATTAGATGACATTGGCAAACCATGTGGAAGACAAGAGAGTGGGGAGCCTGCATGAAATGGATGTGAAGGTTTGTGCAACTCTCAAAAAATTGGCAAGTCATGACATGGGAGAGTAACTGTGGGATACACACTTCTGCTCTTCTGTCTACACACACACACACACACACACACACACACACACACACACACACACACACACACACACACTTGACTGCAGTGAGAATAGACCCCTTAACTATCTAAGGACACAGACTACAGAACACAGTAGTTCTCACATGCATCACAACACAAGCCTGATTTTGACAGGACTGGAGGTGAACTTATAGTAGATAACATCAACAGGAAACAAGAGGTTGGAAGACCAGCATAGGTACATCACTTCATAGTGTCATCTGAGGTAAATAACCTAAAAACAGTAGGCCGTTTAGAAGTCTAGCTGTGTAACAGCACAATTACACTTACTGAGCATACTTGGCTGTTTGAGTTTTGCAGAACAAGGCTATGAGCACCACCAAGTGGACCTTTCTATGAGTAAGCACACAACATTATATATAACACTTTGTATTGTGCTTGATATATGTGTAGAAAAAGTAATGAGACCCCAAGATTGTAGTACTTGTTTGGGGTGGTTTGGTGGGGGGAGTGGATGCATTGCAAATATATAGCATATAGTTATATTGTGCTCTTACTTTGCAATGTTTCTACATGTTCATAGGTTCATAGGTGTGTACTAGGTTAATGGCCCTGGAGCCTTTACAAGCCTAGCCCATAGAAGTGCCCTGTCATCATGCCACCCGACGTTAGTTCCTAGTGCCTCTATCAAGTAGAACCACTGGAGTGATCCCTGGGGTGAACATTCTATTACCCATCCACACATCAAGATTTCTCTTGAAGAGGGACAGTGAGGTGCTCTGCTTGACATGTATGGGAAGTCTATTCCAGACCATGAACAGTCTCTGGGTGAGGAACCTGTCCCTCCAGGATGTTCTGTTGATTGTGGTAATGAGGTTGAGGTCTCTGGAGCGTGTGGTGCAGAGGGATTGGGATTTCTTTAGATGTAGCATTTCTAACAGAGCTGGGTTAGACATGGCTTTGTAAGTCAAGCAAAGATCGCCTCTAAGTAGGCGATATGAGACAGAGAATAGCTGGAGTCTTTTGAGTCTGTTTATGTAGGACATGTGTTTAATGCCTAGGATCCTCTTCGTGAGATACTTATGTGACCTCTCTAGCTGTTGCAGGTGTCTAGTGAGGTACATGCTAAATGGACCATTATACTCAATGACTGGTCTAATGAGGGAAGAGTAGAGAGAGACGATGACCTCTTTTTTCCTGGATGCAAAACTCTCGGTAATGAAATGTGCCACATAGAAGGACTTTCTGACCACAGTGACAATGTGGTAGTCGAAGGAGGCTGCTGTCAACCTGTGTCCACAGATCTCTTATAATGCCTTCACTATTCAGTGGGCTGCCATCAATGTGGTAATTAGTGGGAAATGAGTTTTTACCAAAGGGGATGATGACATATTTTTTGGCATTAAGCTTAAGGCCATGGTTTCGACACCAGTCATTGATCTTAGTGAAGCCCCTCTGTAGGATGTCTGCATCACTTGGGGAGTTAATAATGGCTCCCAGCTTGCAGTTGTCTGCAAACTTGATCAGCCAGAGTCCCTTTGTGTTGGCCTGGACTTCTGAGAAGTAGATGCTGAACAGGAGAGGACCCAGGACCAATCCCTGTGTGACTCCACTCGTGGCTGGTCAGCAGTCTGACTTGTAGTCTACTACTTTCACACTGTGTGTTCTATCTGTGAGCCAATTTGTAACCCACCTAGTGATATAGGGGTTGATGCCTATTTTGGTCAGTTTATCAATAATTCCTGAGTGAGGAATGGTGTCAAAGGATGCATGCATTTCCTTACCTTCATCCACAGCCCTGGTGACTGACTCAAAGAAGTCAGCCAGGTTGAGCAGGCATGATCTCCCTTTCACAAAGCCAAATTGCGTGGGGTCTACAGTTTGGAGGTTTCCTATATCTTTGTTAATAAGGTCCATGATGATGTGCTCCACAGCTTTACATATCAGACTCATCAGTCTAATGGGACAATAATTCCCAGGGTCTGTAGTTGCTCCCCCTTTAAGGAGAGGGATAACTGTAGCAGTGCACCATTCAGTAGGGACAAAGCCTGCGGTGAGGCTGTGACTGAACAGGCCACACAGATGTGGTGCTAGTTCACTTTGTAATTCATATAGAACACAGCAAGGGGTATTATCAGGTCCCATAGAAGCTGTATTCTTTGCCTTGAACAATGCAGCTTTAAACTGTGTTGCAGTAATGCTGGGTGCCCGGCATTCATACGGTATTGTGATTTGTCCTTTAGGGGGGAGAGATGGGTAAAGTTGGTATTGAATCTGTCGGCCAGTATGTTGGCAATATCTGTTGGCTCAGTATAGGAGATACCATTGTGCAGTAACTCAGATCAAATCTGGGTATTGCTGTGGAGGTTCTTGATATAACTATAGAAGGCTTTATGATTGTTTTTAGTGTCTGCCGCAATTCTGCCTTTATATCTGGCTTTAGGGGATTTGGTGAGGGATCTCAACTTTTTTCTGAGGCTAATAAGGGAGTTTTTCCAGACTTGGGACTTTATCTTTTTTTGCAAGAGTTTCTTCCTTCTGTTGTAGAGTTTATTAATGGCAGGTAACCACCAGATTGGCTTGCTTTTTTTGGAGGAGAGCATCTTGGTTTTGTTGGGTATGGCTAGTTCCATGCATTTATGTACATGTTCGTACAGTGCATGGTGTATGATTCGGCAGTCATGCAACTATTTTTCATTAGCATGGGTGCCATGAAGTTAGCAACCTCTGTTTTAGGAGCCCAAAGTCAGCTTTGGAGAAGTTTTTCAAGGTGGTTACCTTTGCGGGGGTGTGTGGGTGAGATGTGGATTTCCATGGTGATTAGTTTGTGATCAGGTCTGACTAGGGATGGATTGACTTTTGGTGTAGAGCAATGGTTGCCCATGTTAGTAATAACCAGGTCAAGGATGTTGCTTCCTCTAGGGGGGGTCAGAATGAGGTGGTCCATGGCATTGGAAATGATGACTTCCAGGAAGCGTTGGGCCAGTGTATTGGTGCTTGAGTAGTTTTCCAAGTTGATGGAGGGGTAGTTGAAGTCTCCTAGTATGAGAGTATTGGGTTGGACCTTGATAGATTCCAGGGTTCTTAGGAACATGGAGTGAGAGTCTAGGGACATGGTTGGAGACCTATAGTAGGCAATGACTTGGATCGCCATCTTACCCAATGTTACTTGTACCTGAAGTATCTCAGATGCGTTATGCTGGGCTACTATTCTTGAGGAGTGCATATCCTTTATGAATATGGAGACACCACCATCTTTGGAGTGATGGTCCATGTTTCGGGGCCGAAAGGTGTGGAAGGAGTCATAGCCTGGTAGTGCAGAGGTGCTTTCTGCTGCTTTAATCCAGGTCTCCGTTACAGCGCAAATTTTGATGTCCTCCATTTTAAACAGTGCTTCGCATGAGCTCATCTTGAGATTTAGACTTCTAGCTTTGAGCAGCATGACCCTCAGATTGCATTTGTTTATAGCTGTTATGGTGGTAATTTGGTCTTTGGAAGACCACCTAAGAAAAGGCACTATAGGGGTGGCAAGAGCTTTAGCCAAAACCTGGAAGCCCAGGGGTGACAGATGCAGGCCATCTCTGGCAAAGCATCGAGCTATGTCAATCATGTTATCCCAAGCAGACGGATACTGGATCCTTTTAGAATGACACCAAAAACTTGGCCAATTGTTTAAGTCAATCATTTTTTGTTTGTACTCGGTATCATTCTGGGTGATGGTAGGATACTGCTCAGGGCTAGGGTCATACCTGCCTGGGCCACATAATCCAAGAGCTCCACCACATCTCTTTTCATGCAGTCCAGGGAGCTGCATCTCAGGTCATTCACACCCACATGGATAATGAAAAAGTGATGCTTGTTCTTGTTGTGGAGTGACCTGAGAGTATCTGTTATGTGTCAGATTCTGGCACCTAACAGACAGCTGACTGTTACCTTCTCTGTATTCAACCTAGTCAGTGGGACATCTGTGTGCCTCACTATTGAGTAACATATGATTAGTGTATTGGGCAAGGTGTTTAGCCTTAGGGTCTTAGGTTGAGGAGTACACTTTGGAGGTGAGGTATGTGTCCTGTGGTTTGTGCTGTGTTGTGGTGGTTGAGTGCATTTCTGTCTTGGAAGTCTCTGCTGTTTGGGTAAATTTCTATTGAGAGCCTCCACAAAGGTGGGTGTGTGGTTTGTGGTTTTATGTGAGAAATGTGATGGTGAATGTTCTGGAGGGCTATGTGTTCCATGTGGTGTGGTGCAGATGTTGACCTTCTACTCTTGAGCAGCTAGTACGTTCTTGGCTGGAGAGTGTGGCACTTCCAATTTGGTGATATAAGTGCATCTCTCACAATTCTGAGTGTTGGGAGGTAAGAGGAGAAGGTTGTCTGTGTACATGAGGCAGTTGCTATACTGCCTCAGAATGCCCAAGTGCACTAGGTTAATAGGAGAAAGCACAGAGAACTGCCCTTTAATCATGCCAGGTGGGGTGGTCATAACTACTAAGCACTGGAGCTATTTCCATGAAGAACAACTAGTGCTGAGGGCACTTAGGTGTGCAACAATAATTGCTACAAAAACCTGTTGAAGTGCAAAGTAATTTAGCTATTTGAAGTGCAAGAGAGAAAGAACTAGCAAGATTCAAGGGAAAAAACTGAATAGCATATTTTCTGGCACCAGTAATACCTTACCTCAGCTCGGTGTCGCTAGGCAGAGCTTAAACAACTGTAAACCCAAGCAAATGTGGGCTTTTGAACCAGAAAGTTGAAAGGGATGGAAAAATTGCCCAAACGGCAACAAACTACAATTTCTGTACTTTTATGTCATACAAAGGAACTGGACAATAAACACCAGTAATAAAATATCCTATATACAATTTCATAGCGCAACGAGCATTGGATTTCCACGATGGTTAACAAAGTGTACATGGATGCAAGATAGGCCTGTTTGCACATAGGGAAGCAGTGCACAAACATGAGCTGCACCTCCACTCCTGTCTGTTCTCCAGGCCTGCTTTTCACGATGACTAATAGCCTTAATTAAATGCGTCCATTTTCTAGTTTTGGCTGTCTGCTTTCTAGGCAATCTGTTTTTTCCCGTTTCCACAATGTTGCACTTTGTGCAAACATGTTTTGTCAAGATGCTGAGCATCGTGCAAAAGTGGAATTAAAAGAAGACAGAGAGGCAAAGATAATAAAAGTAAGGGACTCATACACATCTGCAAAAGCACAATAAAATTGATAATATACATCACAAATTTCTACATATGTCAGGATTTGAACTCTTATGCCAATACAACTTCAGAAAACAGGAGGGATGTCTTAGTCCTCTTTGCCACACAAACAGCTTTGCATCAATGAAATGAAGTCATTCTTCACACAACCAACTGCTTCAGAATGTACACTGCTATCAAACCAGCTGTGATTTGTACAGTTAATTCTCTTTACTATATTTGGATATGGAGCAGCTAGTGATAGCACAACCTGTCATAATTATGCTTACAAATATAATACTCTGAATTCCCCTTTCTGTGTTTCTTAGTCATTCATCAGTTATCTAACACATGCAATATGAAAGCCATTCCATATAATTGGCCCTAACATGTGAGAGGATATTAAATGGGAATAATATGATATGCAGTCCAGGTTGAATGGCACAAACATTCATATACTGTTCTTTTGGGAGTAGCATAGATGAGTTACAGTTATGTCAGGAACAAGGGTATACTCCTCTTTTGGTGGTGGGGACAAAGCTCAGTTACTGTAATGACAGAAACAAGTCTGAAGTCTGAAACTGCAATGTACAACATCACTATCTAACTTCTGTCGTTAATGATTTACTGGTACAAAAGTATGATGCTAAAGTGAGGCCATGCAGAGCACATCAGAATTCTTCAGAACTATGACTGCGTGAACCTTTCATGCTTCAGGCCTACTAATTACTAATGGACAAATATAAGTAAAATAACTGTCTTGTTCATAGGTTCATAGGTTCATAGGTTTATACTAGGCTATCTGCCCTAAGGCATTTATAAGCCTAGCCCAAATTTTTGTGGCTTACGCCACCCCTTATATGAAAAAATACTGTGCCCATTAGTTTGTTGTGCCTCTGTCCAGCAGTGACACAGAGATGATTCCTGGGGTAAACCTACGATCTCCCATCCACAGGACTAGATTTCTCTTGAACAGAGTCAGCAAGGTGCTCTGCCTCACATGGACCAGGATTTTATTACACAGCATAGGGAGTCTCTGAGTGATAAATCTATCCCTCCAGCACGTCCTATTTATATCCATGCTAAGGTTTAAGTCACTTGCTCTAGTGGTTTTGGTGGATTTGGATTTTTTGAGGTGGAGCATGTCCATTAATTCCGGGTTGGACATGGCCTTGTATGTCAGGCACATGTCACCTCTGAGCAGACGGTATGCGACTGAATAGAGCTGGAGTTTCTTCAATCTGGCAGCATATGACAGATTTTGGAGTCCCTTTATCCTTTTGGTGAGGAACTTTTGGGGTCTCTCCAATTGCTGCAGATGTCGGGTGAGATACATCCCGAATGGGGCATTGTACTCAATCATTGGTCTGATAAGTGAAGAGTACAGGGGAACAATGACATCACTAGATCTGGATGTGAATCCCTTCATGATCAGGTGGGCAATGTAGAAGGTCTTTCTAACCACTTTAGCAACGTGAGTGTCAAAAGAAAGGCCACTGTCAACCTGGGTCCCCAGGTCCCTGATAACCTCTTCTGTGCTTAGTGGATTGCCACCTATATGGTAGCTTGGGGTTACCTTGTTTTTCCCGAAGGGTATGACTGTACATTTTTTGGCGTTTAACTTCAGGCCGTGGCTCTGGCACCAGCTATCTGTTTCCGTGAGTCCCTTCTGAAGGATATCCGTGTCCGATGCACTTTCCACTATGGCCCAGTTTGCAGTCGTCTGCAAACTTTGTCAGCCAAAGTCCTCCCATGTTGGCCTGTACTTCTGAGAAGTAGATGCCAAACAATAGGGGGCCAAGGACGGAGCCCTGTGGGACACCACTTGTGACCGGCTTGGAGTCTGACACAGCGCCAGCAACTCTAACCCTGTGGGTTCTGTCCTTAAGCCAGTTTGCAACCCATCTTGTGACATATGGGTTTACATTTAAGCTGGTAAGTTTTTCTACAATACCCGAGTGGGGTATTGTGTTGAAAGCCTTTGCAAGGTCAAGGTAGGCTGTATGGACTGTCTTTCCCTCATCAATGGCCTTGGTGACGTCGACCAAATTCAAAAGGCATGATCTTCCCTTGACAAAGCCAAACTGGGTCGGGTCCAATGTCTGCAAGTCCCCTATATCTTTGTTTATGAGCTCCATTATGATCCTCTCCATAGCTTTGCAGACTAGACTTGTTAAGCTTATGGGGTGGTAATTACCAGGGTCCGTGAGGCGCCTTTGTGGAGTGGGACCACAGTTGCCGTACGCCACTCCTTGGGCACGTATCCTGTGGTAAGGCTGAGATTAAACAGCTGCCTTATGTGCGGGTTTAATTTCTCATTTAGCTCGTGTAGCACACAACCGGGGACACCATCCGGTCCCATTGATGCTGTGTTTTTAGCTTTAGAGAGAGCAGCTTTCACCTGTGCATTTGAGATGTCCGGGAGGCTACACTTGGCTGGGATAGTTATCTCTCTTTAGGGGGGGAGAGGGGGGTGAAGTTTGCACTGAACCTGTCTGCCAGTATGTTGGCAATGTCTGTGGGTTCAGTGATTTTTGTATCATTTTGGACTAATTCTGAGCATATCTGGGAGTTTCCACCCAGGTTCCTAACATAGCTGAAAAAGGCCTTATGATTGTCCTTTAAATCCATGGCAATTTTTCTCTCAAAATTGGCCTTAGTTGA
>NC_056739.1:1671181089-1671188589 GCF_019279795.1 Protopterus annectens
AAGCACAGGCAAAACTGATAGTTCTGCTGTTCTCATATCACGCAAACATGGACCATAAAATGTGAAGGAAAGGTTGCACACCCTGTAGTCAACCTGAGGACCATCTATATTTCAGCCTTAACACATACATGTGCTGCCACAGCAATAGTTACATAACAACCCAGAGAAACCTGCCATTTATTCCACTGTTTCTCATGGCTGCATTAAGTGCTCTATGTTGCAAACAATGGCAAACTAAAAGAAAAAAAAAATCAAACAGAAACCACAGATTTTAGCAACCAAATAAAGAGGCTGACATAGAACATGGGAATTGTGCACTGCTTACATGCACTTTCTCCCTTCACAACCTTACATGTTCATCTCTGCAAGTTTAACCTGACACATACCAATGATGTCAGCATTCACTGTTGCCATGCATTCAACATGACCACTGTGGAAGTGTCTACACAAAGTAAACATCCCTACACAGTTACCCTTTTTTGAGATTCAACAATTCTAAAGGGTTTTGACATCATTTGCATCTTCACCGTGCTGATAGCCTGGAACCTACATGGTTAATAACTGTGTAGACAAGGAAACTGCATGGGAGCCCAGTGCTGTAACAGATGAATGAATGCATGTTTTAGTAAAATGGGACTGTAATCCATCAGCTACAAACTGCGTTTGCTTACATTACAGTATAATACTCTGTTTCATGAAGGTTTACACATTTTAGCAGCCTGCATTACTTTCAAGTATAGTCTTCATTTGGGAGTGGGGGAGCAAAGCTCCATTTATGTCATGGCACTTAAAAAGGAATTATTATGATTGAAGGAATTTTTATGATTGTTACACTGATTTTCTAGCATCCACCGTGTGTAATTAGGTGAGAATGTATGTGGTGTTACATGTTAAGGCCAGTTCTGTACAAATGTAAGAGTTTTTATTTGCTCTTGTTTCCATGTAGACTTCTTTCCATGGTTGTATTCAGAAAGTTTTGGAATACACGGCCAACATCAACACTGCGTCTACATGGTTGCTTTAGAGGTTCTTAATTTGCTCCACCATGTTGATTTGCTTCATTAGAATAAAATTCAGCTACTTATGCTGTAATTTGCATACCATGAAAGTTTCCATGTTTACACATAATTGTGCATTGCTGCACATGGCTACACAGAGCTTACTGAATCTAAAACTTTTTGTGGCCATGTATGTATCACGCAGCAATTGCCACAGGCCAAAATTATCTTGTAGGCTTTACTGAATCCTCCCAAACATCTTTTTTTGCAGAACACTGGAGGATGTTATCATCTCAAAAATGTGCACACACATTGTGAAGCACAGCCCTTCCATGACCTTCTTCAAGCCATCTGCAGACCACTAGATGTGTGATTGCTAATTCTGTCATGGGGTGGTGCATAATTCACATATAGACAGAGGCAGTATGTAATACAATCAGACACATATTGTGCACACATAGGCAAATACCCCTACTATCTTACATCTTATAGATATATTGGTTTTGGTTTAAAAGCTGTGATTTTATGTTGGCTGTTAGCCTACTAATGTCCAGTGACTCTATGAAAATTGCACATGTCAATGTTGCTGTCATCCACGTGTTGTGTGAAGATTTCTGTATGGTAGCTCTACAACAGTGTATTGCATTCTGATATTTGATGTAATGCACTGATGGCCACTGTTGCCATTTGATTACATGTCCCTTCCATAAAAGCTGTAGTAATATGCCTCCTGGGATGATGCTATGTATATTGTTGCCTTAATAAGGCAAGTGTTCTTGTAGTGGAGTATATTAACATTCTACATATTTCTCATTCAATCATCACAGTGACACTTGCAGTATGGCACATGTGTGCATGTGTATACCTATGATCATGAAATTCAGCAATATTGCATCATGCAAATTATATGGGTACATATGCCTTGTTTCATCCACATATTGTAATGCGGGTATATTTCCAAACTTATAACCAGTTCAGATTCACTTGCAACTGTGGTAAATTAATTGTATGTCTAATTGTGTTGCTATTCTTAAAGATTATTGAGGTGTTGTTCAGCACCATTGTGTGACTGTCAACATTTGTGTCATAAATTGTTCTGCATGAGCCACATCCACCTTATATGCAATGTGCCCATATATGTCATCAGAGCTCCCCACACACCTTTCCAGTGATAAACATATAGGCATAGGATGTGTACAGCTTTTATATCATCTTGGAACATTTGCGTAGTATGCTCCTATGCACCTATGAATTCCAGTTGTATCCTAGGTACAGCTATAGTGTGACTGTACAGCATCACAGACATAACAGTACATCACATCAGTATTACCACTTGATAGTTTGCATGAACACATATGCACATGTCAGGATTTCATGTCAGTATAACATTTTCACAGGCAATGCTGGGAGACAGTGATCATGTGACACGTCTTGAGGTTTGGCATGTTCTTATAGAGTGTGCTTCATGCATTGTTTAATATGTGAACACATTATCACAGCAACAGCTTCTTTGCTCATTTATGATAGACTTTGCACTGCTCATAGGTTCATAGGTTCATAGGTAGGTACTAGGCTATAGGCCCAAGGGCCTAAGTAAGCATAGCCAACAAGGTTCCCTGGCTTTTGCCACCCAAGAAAATTATTTTCCTGTGCCCCTGTCGAGCAGAACCACAGAAGTGATTCCTAGAGTGAATTTCCTATTTTCCATCCACTCATCAAGATTCTTCTTGAAGAGTGCTAATGAGGAGTTTTGTTTGACATAGATGGGTAGCTTATTCCAGAGTATGGGAAGTCTCTGCTGTAGTTTTTGTGCACATGAGTAGAGTTGAGGCATTGCCATCAGTTTCACATATTGCTGTACCATTCATTATAACACACCAGTTCTTAATCCAAACATCAGTTACAGATGTTTCAAACAATTTATCCATTGCTATTAAAAGTAGTAGATGCATGCAATGCAAGGCTGTGTGTAGGGAATTCACTTATAATAGTGTGTTGCTTGTAAGTGTTGTTATCCTTATGGCTGACACTTATGGCAGCCAGGGGTAATTTAGTCAAGTGTATTACATTTGGCACAGTGAGCTTGCACATATTTTGTTGCCCATACAGAGACATTCTTTGTTATGCATACATATTAGGAATTGACAGCACATACTTCCCTTCAATGTGTTATAAAAGATGCATGTGAGGTGTGTCTTTCTGTGTTGTAACCAGTAAATATGGAGATCACTGACAACATTGATGGCATGGGTTCGATTGTTGCATGTGTGGCTTGTGGCTTATGCTCAATGCCAAACTCTCAAATGGCCAGGATTGACCCTGAATTCAACACTGGGTTTAAAACCATCCCAATTAACCCCTCCAAAGACAGTTTATTTGTGGAAAGTAGTGGTGAATTCCCCTTACAGAATACTGACTGACAGTCATTATAGTTGTACACATCTGTTCCTGCAGAACATGTATAATAACTTAAATTCACATATTCTGGCAATGTCACTGATTAATGTTGTTGATATTTTTAAATTGTTTCTGATTGTGCCTGCTTGTACCTGCTGCTGACAGCAGTTGTCCATGAGTCTGTTGCTATGTCTCCATGATTCAAGAAAGTCATTTTGAAAAATTTCACAGCATGCACATACCCCCTATTCTTTATACTAACCTTGCTAAATGTCCTCTGCAGTGAGCATGCCAGTGATGTTTATATTACATGCATTCATCTCCATTGACATATAACCTTGTGTGACAGTCACACACATATATATATATATATATATATATATATATATATATATATATATATATATATATATATATATATATCACGTGTGGTGGTATATATTAAGACCAGTTGGCATAATGGTTAAGGTTTTTGCCTCCCATGCACAAGGCACATGGTTCAGTCCTGACCTCCAAAATCCCTGTTTGGAATTTGTATGTTCTCCTTGTGTCTTTTTGGTGTTCCTTCCACCTCTGAAAAACATGCTTAATGCTTCCGTCTCAAACTCACCAATAAATGGAGTTGTGGGCAGCTGCCCACAGACTGCATATGGTGACCTATAGGGGGAAGAGTTGTATAGACCAGCCACTTTGGGCATCAACTGTGGTGCATGGTATCCTCAAGATAGGAGAACACGGATCACAGACTGAGCTCCAGGGCAGGGCTAACCACTCAACAGTATGAAATATGGTTCTAGGTGATTTGTTCATGTTGACTGATGTCACCAAATGGGCATGGATATTTGCTGGTGATAAGTGGTTGAGGACCTGACCTATGCCAAAGACCCATGCTAACAGTGGGTGGTGTGTATGTGCCTGTATTGGCCAATAAGCTACTGGCCAGTCAGTGTCCAGTTGCCTGGGTTACCTGGGATAACTCTGTTGAGGGAAAGCTAAACTTAAAACCAATCAACCTGCCAAACATATACTTAGAATTGCTATACTCAATGTAGGTTCACTGACAAGATGCAACTTGAAAGTTAATAACATGATGGTGCAGAGGAGGCTGGACATCCTATGTATCCAGGAGGCAAAATGGAAATGCAGTGCAGCAAAGACACTTGGCTTGAGATATGGACTCTACTACTCAGGAGGAGGACAAACTAGAAATACTGTGAGAACTGTGGTGAGAGAGAGCCTTCAGAAGGCAGTGAAGAATATCATCTTCAGTCTAATTTATTTATTTACATTTGCTTACTAGGAAAGTCTGACTGGGTCAGAGCCCATTTTCAACAGAGGTCCAGGGAGAAAAGCTCCAGAGATGATTCACAAATAACAAAAATACAAAATACAAAAATTACATATAATTGCACTGAGAAGTACACCTTAGAATAGGATGTAATGTAAAAAATCTTAAATTCACATTGATAAAAAGGGCAGATTTTCATACATACAAAAAGTTCAAAGCACATCTTGTTTAGTAAAATACAGACATAATGTTTTAAGAAATATAATATTTGACACTGATGACCAGATTAGACAATTAGATATATAATAGTACAAAGCAAAACTGAAAATAGATACTGACATAGGTAAATGAGGGAAAAGATATTTACAAGATGAGGAGGAGGGAGTGAGAGGTAGTTTAGTTAATGGAAATAGAGTGTGGGAGAGAGACGGAGAGCGCAGAAAATGTAAGGTAGGTAAAGTAAGATGAGGGAAAGAGGGAAGGTGATATGGGTATACGTGCAGGGGTAGTATGGGAAGGGTAGTTTTTAAACTAGTTATTTGTGTGGTGGGAAGGGGGAGATGGGAGGGAAGGTAAGTAGAAAGTGAGTAATATAGTTACATATGCTGTTCATAAAAAATGGATGCCTGTAGATTGGATTGGGATGCAGGAAGAATAGAATTTAGCTAGGGGTGGAGCATGGGCAAAGCCAGTTGTTACTCAGGTGGTCCTTAAGTAGTTTTTTGAAGTGTGTTAGGTTAACAGTTGTTAATATAGACTGTGGGATAGAATTCCAAATCTTGGAAACTTAGCTGGAGTAGAGTGAGTCCTAATGATAAGACAGTAGTCATAATCCCAGCCTATACCGTACAGCAGGGTTGTGATAATGAGGAAAAGAATGCATTCATAAAGCAGTTGCAGCACCTACTAGCTGATGTTGATATATTGTGACAGACAGAACAGGATATCAAGACTAGGTCAGCATGGGTGGGGCCACAGGAATAAAGAAGGAGAGGCCATTCTAGACTTATGTCTGGGAAATGGCTTGATAGTAGCCAACAGAAAGGGAGACAGTCACAAGATAACATAAAAGAGTGACCAGCATGCAACTCAGGTAGACTTCTTCCTGGTAAGGAGAGGACACTGGGGTAGAATCACTGATTGCAAAGTCATCCCCAGTGAAACAGTCAGGCCACAGCATAAACCACTGGTTGCCACACTCAGCTGCATGTAATAGTCAAAGAAGGCTCTAAGGTCAACAGAGATAAGGCTGAAAACCTGTAACTGACTGGACAGAAAGTACAACAGTTCAAGGAATTACTCAGGGCTCTAGCACCCCAAGAAGAGAAGGAAACAGGTAGAGTTGAAGAAGAATGGCAGCACCTCAAAACTGTATGTGCGATAACTACAGAACAGATATGTGGCCAAGCCAGGTATATAAATAAGGTGCATAAGGAACGTTGATGGCAGAATGCATCAAAAGAAAGAAGAAGTGCATGAAAAAAGTGGACCATAGATAAGACAGATCAGGCTAAAAAGGAATACTGGTTGGCAAACAAAAAAGTTTAAAAAGGAGTTGCAATAGTAAAGAACAGGGTATTAGAGGCATTCTACCAGCTTCTGGAAAGTGACTCAGTAGTTGGCAAAAAGAAATGTTATCAAAGATGATAGAAATCCTTCATAAGGGATTCTAGCAGCAGCTTGCTAACCAGTCCACAGGACATCAAGGGCAAATGGAAGGAGTACTTTCAGCAACTTCTGAATGAAGAAAACCCAACAGAAGTTGTACTGTCCCAGATACAGCCTATGATGATAGATGAAGAGCAGCCCACTCTAGAAGAAGTAAGAATAGCACTAAGGAAAATGAAGTCAGGGAAAGCAGCAGGCTCAGATGAGGTCACAGCAGATATGATAAAGATGCTGGGTGAGATAGGGGAGAAATGGCTTCTGAGGGTACTCATAGCAGCGTGTAGAGAAAGGCGTACCCCAGATGACTAGAGCATAAGGACACCAGTGCCTGTGTACAAGAACAAAGGGGCATCCACAACTGTGGGCAGTACATTGGTATCAGACTCCTGTCACATTGCATGAAGGTTCTGGAGAGGGTGATTTATAAATGAATATGCAGAGTAGTATAAAGTAAGATGTGAGATGAGTAGTTCAGATTCAGAATAGGATGCAGCACAGCTGACCTGATATTTGCATTAAGACAGATAGTTGAGAAGAAGCTAGAGATAAAAAAGTCCAACAGAGAATGCCTAGATTTGGAGAGAGCATATGACAAGGTCCCAAGAAAGCCGATTTGGGCAGTACTGTGGTAGATCGAAGTCTCAGAAACATTTGTAGAATTAGTGCAGGCTATATACAAGAACCCAATGTCTCAAGTATGAACATTGTTTAGACTCACAGAGGAGTTCCCAGTGGGAGCAAGTGTGCAACAGGGGTCAGATCTGAGTCCACTGCTGTTCATACTGATGATGGAGTACATTAGCAAACAAGTTGGATGGGACAGATCAACAAAGTTGTTGTATGCAGATAATGTGGCATTACAGGCAGGCTCTGTCCAAGAACTTCAGCAAAGGATACAAGAAAGAATGCAAAATTGAAGGCACATGTGATGAAACTAAGTACAGATAAGACAGTGGTAATGGCAGCAAACTGGGGAAATCAGAAGAAGTTGAGACTTGAGATAGAAGGGAAAGATAGTGGAACAGATTAATAGCTTCAAGTATCTGGGAGGTGCACATCAAATGCAACTCAAATATTATGAAACACTAACACTGTAAAAACAAATCACACTTGAGGATATTTACAAGTTTTCACCACACACACACACAC
>NC_056739.1:1671523589-1671633589 GCF_019279795.1 Protopterus annectens
ATTTCTACATGTCTACACAGGATTGGGGGGCACACCTGACTGTTACTACATGTCTGTGTAGGATGGGGGGGACACCTGACACTTGTACACATTTGCTATGACTGTACTGGTATGTCAGAAACTCCATTTCATTCTGTAGTCTTACCTATCATGCTGCCTAGAGGCATACCAGTGTACTACAGATCTTAGTTTGTATTTACCTACATGTTAGTTTCAGACTTCCTACCCTTCAGAACTGACATCCCACTGCCTGACCTGCTGTAGTATGTCTGTGTAGGCCTGGGGGAAGGTTACTCATAGGCATCATTCAGAGGGCATAGCACAGCCTTTGTTTGTGTTTGTCTACACCTGTCCTGCTGGCTGTGACTTTTGTTGGGTATGTGAACCCCTCTGATTGGCATGTGTGAGTCACTTACCTTGTGGGTGACCCAGTATTGAGGGTGATGCTACAGGGCTGCTTATGTCAGATGCACATAGTACACTCCCTACACATGGTTGGGCACAGGTAGTGTAATATTTGGCATCCCTTTTACTGTATGTGAGAGTCAGACAGAGGTGTTATTCCCTGGGTCCCTCCTGTGTCAGTATATGTGCTATGCGTTGCCTCTTTGCCAAGGCCAGGACATACTGGGCACACCTCCTTCTGCCTACTAGGGCAGTCTCGGGCTGTTCCTCCTTCGAGTCACTCTGTACCTGTGCTGGCCTTGGCAATGGTGGGGGGTGGCCCTGCCCCATGCTGTTCCTGCTGCAGCTGTTTCCACAGGATTATATTGTGCAGCATAGCACATACGAGAATAATTTGGGTACATGTAGCTAGTGAGTAATGTGTCCAGGAGCTGGAACTGTGACTTGAGCATCCCAAACACATGCTCTACTATAATTCTGGTCTGTGCGTGTGCCTCATTATGGAGTTCTTGTTTGGGTGTGTGTGTATTTCTGATGGGTGTCATCAGCCACGGCTCCAGTGCATATCCAGCATCCCCCACTAGGTGACCATCAGGGATGTCCCCATTGGCAAATATCTGGTACAGCTGCATGTCATGCCAGATGAGGGAATCATGTTAGCTTCCAGGGCAGCCAGCTCACACATTCATTATTATACCCTGGGCATCACACACAAACTGGCAGTTGATGGAGGGGAAGCTCTTGCAGTTGATGTAGACACTACCCTGCTCACTGGGTGGTGCTTTGATGCATATGTGCATGCAGTCTATAGCACCCAGGGTATTCTGCTGTTTAGTGGAAGAGTTGCATATTGCTGGCCAACACCTCACAGGTGTTGGGGAAATATACGTGCTCACTGATATGTGCTGACATGGCATCCAGGAACTGGTGGAGTACCCTGGATGCTAATGCCTGTGAGATCCCCATGATATCACTAGATGGCATTTGGAAGGTACCTGTAGCTAGTATTCTTAGGCCTACACATACCTTGGTATCCACTGGGATGGGTTCCCCTCTGTTAGTTCTGTGTGCCATCATGGCCGGCACAGCTCAACTATTTGCTGTAGGAGGTCCCTGTCCACCCTATTGTGCTCCACTATCTCCAGCTCATGTAGCCCTGGTAGGTTACCCTGGGTCTGTACACTCTTCTTTGTCTCCTCACTGTGGGTTGGTGGACAGCATTCACATCCTCAACACCCTCAGCCTCTTCCACAAGTTGTTGTATGATAGCTATTGCAGCCACTATCATTTTGCTGTTGTGAGTGTTAAAAGTTCCCCACTTGTTTACACCATTGGTGTAGAGTGTGGGAAAAACCAGAGGGGAAGTTTTTTGCATAGTTTGTAGTAGTGTTCTGGGCTGGGCTGGTCTGCTGCCTGTGTGGCTGATTCTGTGCCAGCTATGCTAGTTCTACTCGATTACCTTCCTACTGCTGCTTTCCCTTCCTACTGCCTTCCTATTTAATCCCAGGGGTGTGCCGCACAGAGTGCTCCAATGTGCACAGTGCTGCTATTTCCTCGTTTAACTTTTTTTTCTTCCTTTAAAACCTGGTGCACGGTGCGCACACCCGCTTAGGCAATGTAAAGAGTGCTAGGTAGATTCAGACACACCCCCTAGCTTAGCTGTGCTAAGCTAACAGCAAACCTGAGCCACAGGGCTCCAATCCGCTTACAATATGCCTGACACATCCCCCCATGATGTCACCTTACTCCTAGGCTTGCACCAAGCTATTTCTACTCTTACACTGTTGGGACCTGAATCACATGCTGGGGAAAACTGGAATCCACTATCATTCCCCTCATATGCATAGGATTGCCTGCTAATGCATAGTTACATGTCTCACACTGAGCCTCCCCCTTAGCAACCACTACTCACTGGCCATGTTGTCTTCTGCCTACCAATGACTTGCATGGCAGAATACTGATTTTAGTCAGAATGCTTAATTTAGGTTTATTTTGTTACTTTTCCCCCCAATCCCATTTGCACACCGCTGCCCTATGCTTAAACAGCCGAGATCAGCTAAAAAAAATTAAAAAGTTGATTTTTGTATTTTTTTCACTGTTTGCAATGGCCTTATATTTGGCCATTGGGATGCTTACTACATGATATACAATCTTTATTTAGAGCTCTCACAACTCTGTTTTGGAGCTTGCAGAAATATACTCGGTTACTAACTGAGTACATTTCTACAGATTGCACTAGTCCTGCACGGCCGGTTGCAAGCTTCCTGTGTCTCAGCTTCACCCAATTTGCATGGATTTCTCCTGAAAATGGGGTGATTTGCATACAGAGGCTTAGTTCGTGCAGGACTAGTGCAGGAGTGCTCGTGCACTCTGCTGCAGGCTGTTCCTGGATCACACGGCAGACATATTGCCGGCTAGAGCTCCTGCACTAATCCTGCATGCCGTACAAGGCATGCAGAATCTGGGGGTGTATATTTGCAAAAATAAAGCAACTAGTATACACAAAATCAAAGTGATATGTGTACATGACGACAAGAGGGAATAACATATAACAAAAGAAGAAATACAGACTGTTGGGTAAA
Organism: Protopterus annectens; assembly: GCF_019279795.1. Classification (NCBI taxonomy): domain Eukaryota; kingdom Metazoa; phylum Chordata; order Ceratodontiformes; family Protopteridae; genus Protopterus; species Protopterus annectens. The sequence continues at coordinate 1,671,526,577 of NC_056739.1, forward strand.
GTACTAGTATCTAATTTGTTTCATGATATAATCATTAGCCAAGATTATCCCAGTTTAAATATGCATGGAATATATTTGATGAAAATGTTTGGACAGATGTACTGCCAGAAGTACAATGTTATTTTAAGGCAAAGTTCTCTCACAAAGCCACAACATATAACAATCAGGTTATCAGTACCACACAACCAACACTAAACAAAGCTTGCACAACTCAAGGCCAGATACATAGAGTTTTACATGTTGCACCTCTCGCAAGTGACCTACTTAAACCACAAAGGCCTCCTAAATGTTATTTAAGAAACAAGTACCCTTAGCAGTCTCACAAACCAACATCATAAACAGCACCAACCATGAAACATAAATCTGTGAGTCACAATGGCTCAGTCAAGCGAACCTTCAGGCAATCCAATATGAGGCTCACCAATTCACTACCAACTGGGCTGTGAAATGCAACTCAGGCTCTTACACCACTAGTACACATATAACACAGTCATAGCAAATTTAGATAGAAATGACTTGATAGTGTACTTTCTTGGACTAATGGAAGAGAGATATGATGGAGCTTTCAAAATATATGTCTGAAGTTGGTATGAACTGAGGCTTGAGTAGCATTCTACCATCATCAAGCATGATGCCACAATACAAACTAAGGATTATTAAGTTTAACAATTGTCTTAGCTACTGGCATCATTCAAGGGTGGGGGGCAATATAGATCAGCCAGGGAAGAAATGGTAGACAGTCCCAACTGATTTGTCAAGAATGACCTTCATCTCTCTCCCAAGACTTTTGTATATTTGCTAAATTCTTGTCTACCCCCACAGTGCCATTTTAGGTAATGTTAGTCTTCTAAAGCTTCCAACATAATGAAATAGAATCCAGATAACAATGTATTTTTTTTCTCCACTGAAGACAAGAAAACTGTTTAGTCCCACAAACGACCAGGAATTATACCTCCTGTAAAAAATCGCATAAAACTGAAAAGCACAGGATTAAATCTCTAATCAATTAAATATATTACACTTTTTTAAAAAGACATATACATACTTCAAGGCTTATTCTATATAACTTTTCCAGTTACATTCTGTATTCATGCCCCTGGGATGTAAAGTGATATATTTTAATATAAAAACAGATTCCTTCTTTCTTAGTATATATTTAATTGTATCGTCACTCAAATAATCTGTTTTTACTTGTTCTAATATTGTTACCTCTAATTCATTAACATCACCTTGATGTGCATGATTAAAATACTCTGCTAAAAGACTTGTGAATTTATTATTTCTTATATCCCTAATGTGTTCTTTAACCCTTTCTCCAAGACTTCTTTTGCTTTCCCCTATGTAAAAGCTATGGCAAGAACATTTTATAGCATAAATAATGCCTGTACTTTTACAGGAAAAATTACCTTGTGTATGGAATTTAATTTCGTTAATAGTATTAAAAGTTGATACTACATATTTACATATTGCACATTTCCCACAAGGCATTAAACCTGCTCATTTCCTTTCTCTTATAACTAATTCCTGTGGTCTTTTATAGGTACTTTAAACTAAAAAGTCATTAAGGCTACTGCCAAGTTGGTATGAAAACTTTAATGCCACTTCCTTTAAAGAAGTGGTACTAAACATTAATGTATTGTTGCTCAACAGTAGGTGCCTTAAAAAGCTCCACTCTCTTACAAGCACTGCTTATCCTGGAAAACATTGATATGTCCATCATCATAGAGCAGGGTTTCAGGGTGTATCATGCAATCAGGCCTATAGGTGGTGATGCCTCCATATTCTTTATATTTATATTCTCACATATAGAGCTTCAACAGAACCTATAATGTCAGACCTATTACATATTTCCAAGTCATGAACGCACACTCAAGGGATCTCAATCTGCTTTGCAAAATAAATATACCATTTTGGAGGGATAGATATGTATTACAAGATAATGCCACGTGGAACCATCTTCCAGTCCACATAAAGCAACATATTTTCCTTACTCTATTCAAAGATAATTTGGGTGAATGGAGAGGTATCTGCAAATTTATCTATGGTTTAGTACAGATGTCCCTCACGGATAAGGAAACTATGAAAATGTCCCAATATATTCTTGTTCAGCCCATCTCTGGGTTATTTGTATACAAAATATCTTCTTCTTCTTTCGGCTGCTCCCGTTAGGGGTCGCCACATCAGATCAACTGTTTCAATTTTGTCCTGTCTTCTGCATCTTGCTCTGTCACACCAACCACCTGCATATCCTCTCTCACCACATCCATAAACCTTATCTTAGGCCTTCCTCTTTTCCTGTTACCTGGCAGCTTCATCCTTAGCATCTTTTTCCCAATATACTCTGCATCCCTCCTCAGCACATGTCCAAACCCCAACGTAATCTTGCCTCTCTGGCTTTGTCTCCAAACCTTCCAACCTGGGCTGACCCTTTAATATACTATTCCTAATCCTGTCCATCCTCGTCACACCCACTGCAAATCTTAACATCTTCAACTCTGCCACGTCAAGCTCTGACTCCTGCCTTTTTGTCAATGCTACTGTCTCCAACCCGTATAACATAGCTGGTCTCACTACCCTCTTGTAGACCTTCCCTTTCACTCTTACTGGTACTCGTCTATCACAAATTACTCCTGACACTCTTCTCCACCCACTCCATCCTGCCTGTACTCTCTTCTTCACCTCTCTTCCACACTCACCGTTACTCTAAACTGTTGATCCCAAGTACTTAACCTCATTTACCTTCACCACCTCTACTCCCTGCATCCTCACCATTCCTCTATCCTTCCTCTCATTCACACACATATATTCTGTCTTATTCCTGCTGACCTTCATTCCTCTTCTCTCTAGAGCATATCTCCACCTCTCCAGGGTCTCCTCCACCTGTTCTCTACTCTCACTACAGATCACAATGTCATCTGCAAACATCATAGTCCACGGGTTTCCTGTCTGATGTCATCTGTCAAACTGTCCATCACTATTGCAAATAAGAAAGGGCTCAGAGCTGATCCTTGATGTAATCCCACCTCCACCTTAAATGCATCTGTTACTCCCACTGCAGAACTCACCGCTGTCACACTACCCTCGTACATATCTTGTACCACTCTTACATACTTCTCTGAAACTCCTGACTTCCTCATACAGTACCACAACTCCTCTCTAGGCACCCTGTCATATGATTTCTCTAAATCCACAAAGACACAATGCAATTCCTTCTGACCTTCTCTGTACTTCTCCATCAACACTCTCAGAGCAAACATCGCATCTGTAGTGCTCTTTCAAGGTCTAAAATTTACCAGCAAGACTGTAAGGTTAGGCTTCTTAAGATCTGCATAGATCAATTGCCTAGTAACTATCTATGAACCTATATTCATAAGTACATAGCCCTAACAAAGAAAGAAACACAGGGCTGGAATACCCCAAAGGAGCCAAAATTTGGCTCTTAGTAGAAAAACTAGAAAAAAATTACTAAATATTGTCAAATGATTCCTCTAAAAATACCAAATGGAGTTATGGGAACTAACAGAGAGTTTGTGTTTTAAAAATACTCCAATAGTTAAAGTGATAAAAGATGTCAGCAAAGAAAGTCACTACTAAGGACTGCACAAATAGAAACAGGAACGGAAACTGAGGAAGGTGCCAATGAGTCTTATAAAGAGCAAAAATTAAAATGGAAACTGAAACAAAGTCTTATACTTCTCTCTATTAGACCAAAGCAAAGAGCCAGCCAGAAAGAAAACCAGGCTATAAGGAGAAAGGAAAATAAAATTACCCTTGAGGTGGAGAAAAGAAAACACCCAGTACATCTGGTAGAAGAAATTTATTTTCATGAGTTACCCTTTACACAGGATGGCCTTGATGACAGAGCAAATGCTGAACTATACTTGTAGGAGAACAGATCACAGCCAAAACGTCATGCCCGAATACTGAGGAAAATATTGACTTAGTTGCCATCCAGTTAAGCCCTGCTAATTTAAAAAAAACCTCAATGGGAATATAAATCCTAAGCAGAGCTGGAGAGAACATAGAAAGTATACATGGGGAGCTAAAAGAATATAAGATGCCTACTCCATGTCTTTAGATTGAACTAAGAAATCATCTGCTATATAGCATGACCAGAAAAGGGGAAGCATACTCTAAACCAGTTATTATTTCTACAAACATTTAGAACACATAATGAAAGTGGCACACAATAGATTGTACCTAGAGGAAAAGTACATTTAAAACCATATTGAATACCATCATTTCAACGGCAAACAGTTAAGACAAAGTACATAATATATGTATGATTATGGAGGAATCACAAGATGAATGCAATAGTGCTACTGTAGTGGTAGCCAAGTCTGATGGGTCTAAAAGATTTTGCCAGTGACTTGGCCATCTAAACAGATTATTTAAATCTCTTTCATATCCTATGCCTAAAGAAGAAGAATTGTGTGAGAAACTGGGCTATACTAGGTTTTGGTCCACTTTAGAATTAAACAAAGGCTACTGGCAAATCTTACTAGCCCCAGATGCTAAGGAAAAGAGAAAAAGTTCCACGTCTGACTTGTCCTTCCATCATAAAGTTTTCCCTTTTGGTGTCAGCCTTTAAGTGTGACATGTGCCCACAATGTCCTTTCATGACAAATAGCTATGAAGTGTCTATTCCTCATTTGAATTTAACATTGAGAGTTTCTAACTATTTTAATTCTTATACAAAGGGTGTTGTTTATTTAGCCCACTCCCTAATTTGTTACTCTTTCTACCTGGGAAAGACAGAGTGAGCACTGAAACAAAGGGTTTACGAATGTCTATATGAGATCAGTAAGAAGATGGACACTAACACTCTGTACAGACATACCATTAATTGTAAGGAAGCAAACTTTAGATTTTGGGTTCTCGAACAGGGTACACCTCATAAAAGAGGAGGTAAATGGCAGGCTAAACTGGAATATTGTGAACTTATTTGGCAGCTGTGGTTGAATGCCTGTGTAACCCCTGTATTCAATTACCATCTGTGCTTAATCCCTGCTCTTAAATTAAGAGCATTGAAATACTAATTCCTTACACAAAGGTTTCTTTATGTGTTTCCAGATGTGTTTCCTGATGTGTTCTTTTAAAGTAGTTCATAAATAAGTTTACGAAAAGGGAACAACATTTTTATCATATTTTTATCATATTCTTATTTTCTATCATATTGTTATCATATTTTTATTTGTGTAAAATAATATACATTTTTTGTGGTTTCATTCTGGCCTGAATTTTAACATTGATCTGACTTTTAAAATATTTAATATAATTCTGTCCATGGAATGCAATATTCTTACTGGGTGCATCCACATACTGTTTTTATGGCAGCATTTTTTTTCACTGCAGTATATCTTTAAATGTTTTATTGTGTGGCTGAATTGTTTCATTATTTTATTGTTCACCTAATCATGTTTGTTTCTTGGAGGATTTAAACCATGTCAGGTGAATGTGTGTTTATTCTGATAAAGTCTCCAGTGGAAAGACAAACGTGCTAAATCTACTTTTTAAAGTTTTTTTTTTCTCAAATATATTTTTTTATTTTGAATTAAAATAACATTTGCATAATATTTTTAAATATCATTTTAAACAACGATATACAATATTTACAAAAGCCTGACTTTCAATTATATACACTGTATGTTATTAAATATAGAATTAACAGATCAGTTATCAGAGATACAATATTGATTATTGCAGACTGTCCAACAAAGATAAAACTTTCTTCCAAGGATTATTTACCAATGGCCTTGGATCGATTCATAGTTCTTTGATTTTTATTTCCATCAATGCAGTTGTCTTCAGCAAAGTGAAGAATTCTTCCAAGGTCAGGGGTGTATTTGAATTCCACCTTCTGGTTACGCATTTCCTAGATATAGCAAGTTTTATACATAACAAATACATATTTGTCTTATTCAGGTAGGGACCTTCATTTACATTTAGTACTATCAATATTTTAGTTAAGGTAAAGGATTCATTAAATAAAGCTTTTAAAAAATGATTGGTTCCATTCCAATATGATTTAATTTTATTACATTCATAAAAAAATATGAATCCAGTCTGCTTTATTTGACTTTTCACACCTCCAACAAAAAACATTTTTAGTAGTATTGATCTTTTTAATTCTATCTGGTGTTAAAAATGCTCTATGTAAGCATTTCCCATTAAATATTTTCCAGTACCGTGTGTTAGAGGTGTAATTAACTGATAATAAGATGTTACTTTTAATTTCCTCTGTTAACTGCAAGGACTGACCTTTTGTTAAGATCTCTCAGTAGAAAGACCACTTTAATACAAAGACCAGAGCTTTCGGATATAATCCTTCATCAATACTAAAGTACAAATGTCCTTACACAGTATATATAGGTCTAATAAGTCATGTGACCGGCAGCCAAAAAATCACATGACTTAATGCACAAACATAATCACATGAGAAGATTAAAATGAAGCACAACATTTGAATCTTAAGCGTGTTCAGTATAGGTAACAGTCTATACATATAAAATCTATATATATCTGTAGAGATATATGTACATATGAGAGATACTATAAAATATATACATAAAAATAAAATTAAAATTAAAATAAAATTAAAATAAAATTAAAATTAAAATAAAATTAAAATTAAAATAAAATTATAAAAGTGTATATGTGTGTATGTGTATATATACACATATATAAACATTTTACATGTCATAATCTAGACCTACTAAGCTTAACCAGAATTGGTTTAAGACTAACCATGCTATTTAGACCAGGTGTTAAGTCACTCGCCAGTCTAACAATCCATCCGTATTCTTTAATTTCAAGATTGTTATTTATATCCCCACCTCTAGGAGAGGGATATACATGATCTATGGCCCTAAACTTAAACAAATGTTGCTGGCCACACTCCAATCTATGTCTATACAAGGCATTGGTGTCTACACATCTCCTGATCTCAGATTTGTGTTCTGTGATCCTTTCCTTAAATTTGTGTGTGGTTTTGCCTACATAGAACGAGTCGCATGCTACACAGGAGGCTAAGTAGACCACATGAGTTGTTACACATGTTGCTGTTGCATTAAACTTAAACATTTTCTTACTCACAGGATGTTCAAATATATCTGTATCCTCATCAACAATATCATCACAACATGAGCAATTATAGCATTTGCGTGTACCTGAGCTACCGGAGAGTTGCAACTTGTTAATAGGAAAGTCTTTATAACACAAGATGCTCTTAAGGGTTCTCATATTCCTATAGGCAAAATAAGGTGTACTGCCCAGGATTGCCTTGAGTTCATTGGAGGCAATTAGAATTAACCAATTCTTGGATATAATATATTTAATAGAGGGAGATCTCGTGCTAAATGAAGTAACGTACCTAATCGCTGATCTATCTAAACCACATGAATTATATGTACCACTGTCCTCTGCCTCTGGGGTATTAGTCAGAAAGACGGGCGCCAGCTTCGTCTTTCTATCCTCTAACACCTTCCTTTTCTTGTCAAGCAGAAGGATACTATCATATCCACTATAGGTAAAATCTGCTATCATATCACCTAACTGTTCAATAAAGCACTGGTCATCAGTATTAAACCTACTCAGTCTACATAACTGAGACCTAACCGTGCTTCTGAAAGTATGTGGTGCATGCATGCTACTAGCATGTGTATATCTTCCTGCACAGACATCCTTCCTGTGTAAGTTAGTCTGTAAAAGGTCACCTTCGAGTTTTTATTTTAATTTTATTTTAATTTTAATTTTAGTTTTATTTTTATTTTTATGTATATATTTTATAGTATCTCTCATTTGTACATATATCTCTACAAATATATATAGATTTTATATGTATAGACTTTTGGCATTATTAAGATTCAAATGTTGTGCTTCATTTTAATCTTCTCATGTGATTATGTTTGTGCATTAAGTCATGTGATTTTTTTGGCTGTCGGTCACATGACTTTTTAGACCTATATATTCTGTGTAAGGACATTTGTACTTTAGTATTGATGAAGGATTATATCCGAAAGCTCTGCTCTTTGTATTAAAGTGGTCTTTCTACTGAGAGTTTTGTTTCGTGCATTGGAGAATTGGCATTTGTTTCTGGCTTTTGTTAAGATCTGCCAGTATGATGGTTTGGGAATTGTTTTATATGTTAACTTTTTATATAGATTTGAAATGGAACTTTTCTTTTCACAACTATTATATATAAATTCATATAGAAAACTTATTAGATTTGGAATATCTTTAAATGAGGAATTATTAATTAATCTGCATACATTTTGAGTGTACATTAGAATACTTTGTAAGGTTAACCAGTCCTGTGTTGGAATATTGTAAACAGTTGTTATCATATGTATATCTAAAACATTTAATTTATTTACACATTGAAACCAGCATAAGGATCCATTTTGTTCCCAGGAGGTTATTGTTTCCCTATATATTTTGTGAGGAAAGTTCTTAGTGATGGTAAATGGGGTTAAAAGGTCAAACCAAAGTTTTAGATCTATGTTTGCATTGATAAGTTACCTAAAGGAATTGATGTAATGATTAATCGGTGTTATTTTAGAAGGTTTTGTTATATTATGTTGTATACCTATGCATAGTATGTACCAGGGTTTGTTTGATTTGTCTACTATTACATTTTTTTTAACAGATTAAATTAATTTGTTAATATAGCCGTTCTTAATTCTTTCCAGTTGGCAAAATAATTTGGGTTTATCCAGTCTATTGTAGTTTTAAGCACAGATGCTTTTATATATGTTTCTATTTCTGAGAAGTTCAATCCTCCTTGTTTCCAGGGTCGAATGTGATGAGTTAGAGCTACTCTATTCTTTTTGGGATACCATAAAAATTTTATTAAACATGAGTTTATTTCTTTAAGAATGCATCTTTCAGGAATTAACTGTATTGCTAATGCTACATATTGTATTTTTGGCAATAAGGCCATTTTTATTAATTGCAATCTGTCTTCAAAAGTTAATATAATTTTGTTCCACTTTTCTATATATATTTTTATTGTTTCAGTAATGTTTTTATAATTTATTAATATTGTTTCGTTTATATTTTTGCATAACGCTATTCCTAAATAATTTAGTGTAAGTTCTTGTTTTCCTATGATGGATTTATCTGTAACTTGCAGGTCTTTTTTCTTATTTAAAAATAGAAATTTTGATTTTGATCTATTAAAGTGTAGACCTGAAATCTTATAAAATTTCTCCATTACTTCTTCTAGCTCTCCTAATGACTCTCTGAAGTTTGATAAGGTTAATAAAATATCATCAGCAAAAAGCCTTATTTTAGATATGTACTGGTCATAGACTTCTATTCCTTTTATTCTTGGATTATTGTGTATTATTTCTGCAAGTATTTCTATAGCCAAAGCAAATAAAATAGGAGAAAGGGGGCATCCTTGTTTAGTACCTTTCATTATATGGATAGATTCTGAGGTGAAAGGACCTAATTTAATGTAGGCTAAGTTATTAATATATGTTTCTTAGTAATAAGATGAAGGGAGGAGGAAATTCAAATAATGCTAAAGATTTAAATAGATATTCCCAGTTGAGGGAATCAAAGGCTTTTTCTATGTCTAATCTGATTACAAGTGTTTCTCTATCTTCTTTATTCACATACTCTATAAGAGTAAGTATCCTTTTAATATTATCATGTGTGTGTCTGTTATATAAAAATCCAGTTTGATCATTATTAATTGTCTTTGAAAGTGGAATTTTCATTCTGTTAGCTAGGACTGACATGAATATTTTGTAATCATTATTCAGTAATGATATAGGTCTGTATGAGGTGCAAAGGCCTGATGGTTTATTATCTTTTAGAATTGGTGTTATGAGAGAATATTTCCATCAGGGTGGTATTTTTGCTTCTGACTGGACTTCTAGCAGAGTTTTATGAAAAAGGGAGATTACTGTTGAAGGGAAGAATTTGTAAATTTCCATATTTATAGCATCTGTCCCTGGAGCTTTGTTAGATTTACTTTCTTTTATCTTGTCAACAATTTCTTTGTAGGATATAGGTTTTTGTAGGTCTAGTTTTAAGTTTTTGGGATTTTTTTTTATATTGATAAGGTTTGTATCTAAGTTTATTTGGTTGGTATCTAAATCTTTTTTTTAAGTGTTCCATATAGTGGAACCGAAATGCTTAAGGATGCCTCCTATATCTGATACTTTCTTTTCATGATATATACTACTAATGTTATTTGCTTTAGATTATATGTTAATTCTTGTAGATAAGTTATGTAGATATCTGGGGGAGGTGGCTAATGAGTTTATTTTTAATTTTTCCAAGGCTAGACAAGTGTTGTGTGTTAAAATTTCATTATTTTTTTTATTTAATTCCTCTATTTCTTTTTGGACTTCTGGACAATTCAGATTTTTTTTAGATTTTGCTGTCAAGTGTCTGGTGTGCAAGTCTAATGATTCAGATTCCCACTTTCTAACTTTGTTTTCGTACCAGCTAAGGGTCTTACCAAATAAATACGGTTTTAATGAGTTCCAAACCCTGATTCTATTGATTTCTGTTGCACTATTAATTTCAAGAAATAATTGTAGTTCTGACAACATCCAGGGTCTGAATTCTTTAATTTTCATGATATATGATGGAATTCTAGGTGAGAGGATTAAAGGTTTAAACTCTATTTGGAGCTTCATTATCAGAGAGTCATGATCTGAGAAGGGGCATGGCACTATTGAGAAGTTGAGGATTTTTTGTTTGTAAATCTTGAACTATGAATAATTTGTCTATTCTGGTTTGAGTTCCAAATCTATGGTCTTTATGGGAAAATAATAAGGATTTAGCATCTTTTAATTTAAAAGTGTCTATTAAATGAAATGAATCAATCCATTTTTTAAGGATTTTGAAATAGTTGCTATGCGAAAAGACTTCTTGGTGGTTTCAGAAGCTTCTAAGGTACAATTAAAGTCTCTTCCCAGTATAAGATTTCCTTTATGATTGTTGGAAATAAAATCTAGGTGTTTTTTAACTGTTCCTGTTTCAATTCCTGGGAACCAATATAGATTAGCTAAGGTCCATATTCTGTTATTAAATTTAATTATAACAAATGCTAGTAGACCTTCTTTGTCTTTATATTTATAAATAACTTTTGGAGTGATTATGTTTTTCTTCCAGAGAATTGATACTCCTTTTGTCTTTGTTCTATAGGAGGACTGTGCTAAGACTGTACAGTCCTCAGGGTTCCAAATAAAGCTATCATTAGTCTTAAAATGCATTTCCTGGAGAAATACTACTTGTGCCTTATTTAGATTTAAACATTTTAGTAAGTCTGATCTTTTATTTGCATTATTTAAGCCATTAGTATTTAATGATAAGAATGTTAAATCCATTTCAAGTTATTATTGGAAAAAACTTTTTTGCTTTTTTTTTATTTTTATTATAGTAGTTATACCATATTCTCTGATAACATTGGATGTTATTTTTATGTGTGTAAACTTGGGAGTGTAATTTAATGTTCTTTCTTCTTTAAATGTAAGTAGGGTAAAATTCTGGTCAGGCTTTAAAAAAGTACTTCTATAAAACATTAATTCTAAAGTATCAAATACAAGTAGATATGAATTTCCCATTAAACATGGAATGAAAGTAATTCCTAATCCAATAGATAAAGATAGATCTATTGGATTATCACTCATACCTTTAACCAACAATATCAACTGAACTCCATATGTTAAATTATTATATGGAAAATTTTCTTAAAAAAGATATGAAATTCTATATTATTCTATTATTGTTCTATAGTATTTTATATATCAGGATGGAATGTTAGTAGTGTAAACAATTATTATGTTGACTTAGAAAATATCAAAATTTAGTTACCCTTAAGAGATCCCAAACATGTCAGATATGTCATTTTGGATAAATTAAATGCAACAGAGGAGCATGCACTAAATAAGCCAACAACAAATAGATAATTACTAAAATAAATTGACTAAAAGGACTCTACAGGAGATAATGAATGATTACCAATGAAATATGAATTTACTGTAGGTGTACTGTCTTCCTTTACTTTCCCTCTCTTCAGCTCACTAACTTCAACTTACACTTATGAAAAGGCATGGATTATCAGTGGTATCCTGACTCTGAGTAGAGGCATCCTACATTCTAGTGTGCAGTGCTTTTACATATTTATAGATTTACAAAGCAGAGTCTAAGAATGAACTGTGATCACCCTGACAATTCCCATCCTGCATAGGGCACTTCCTGCTTCCAGAATGGGTAATCACATCAGGTCAAGAATGAATGTGAAGGTACCTATATGGTAATCAAGACTTAACCTAGGTAAGTATTAATCAAATAGTATTTAGAGCATCTTAGAGAGTTCTCAGGGCAGTTAGAATACTCTTAAGTCTCTCCTCCCTTGACTAAAAACAGAGATTTATATTTCCTTTCTTTCCCTTGTTTTAAATCAGTACTAATAAAAGAAAAAGAAATTCAGCAAACATAGGTAAACAGAAATAACATTCAGTAGTCCATCTTGAACATGACTCGCAATCCATTAAACAAGTCAGTGACTAACATCACTTTAGTAAACATTATGAAGACAAATTAGAAATAATTTCCTAGTTCTTTAAATTTTCTGATAAAGCAAAATGTTAACACTAAGCTATTTTAAATAAAAGTATAAAGCATTTCAATTTTTCCTTGCATGTATACATTTATACTTACATTGCAGTGTCAATAGCTGTCTTTGAAATCTGTACAATACTTCACTTCTTCAAATTATTCCTTTTTCAGTTCAGGTTTTGTTTTGTCAAAACAGCAACAATATTTCAAGGGCACAATTAATATTTTGACTGATGTTTCAAATAAATAACCTGTCAGTTGCCAATTGAGTTAGTTTAGAATGTATGGTTAGTGCAAATATAGCATGTTGCAAAAATAATATGTATTTTTTGTGTGCTCTAGAGACTGTCATATGCAAGTGACATATATAATGTAGCATATATAGAGCAGATAGCTTATGAATTCAGGTTGTTAAAGTAAATTATGCTTATTAATCTGGCAGTTTCATTTAAATTCACAAGTAATTTGGAAACATTTCAGTTGAGTTTCCAGGAATGTGTAGTCCAATGTGAGTAACTGAGTCCCCTTTTCCTCATAAATATGTCACAATTCATTAAAAGTAGAGTCTAACATCTGTCTAAAAATCATTATAAAGACAAAGAATAGTAATTTCCTAACTCTTCAAACTTTCTGATATCACAAAATGTTGACAATAAGCTATTTTAACTGGAAGACTAAAACATTTCAATACTTCCTTGTGAATATACATTTTTACTTTTACTGTAGTGTCAAGAACTGTCTTTGAAATCTATGCATTACTTCAAAATGTCAATAGCATTTCACAGGCACATTTAATATTTAAACTGATATTTTAAATGAATAGCTATCAGTTGCCAAGTGAGTTTGTACAGAGAGTGAGATAACTGCAAAAATAACATGTTGCAAAAAGTAATATGCATCTTTTCATGTGCTCTAGATGCTGTCAGTTTCAAGTAACTTATAAAATGTAACTTTTATAGTGCAGACAGCTCATGTAATCAGCATGTTAAAATGAGTAATACTTTTTAATCAAGCAGCTACATTTCAGTGAACATGTAGTTTGGGAACAGTTCAGTTGTGTTTCCAGGAATATGTAATCATATGAGGATAAATCATAAAATATATACAAATAGTCCTATTGTGTATTTATTTTACCTTGTTTAGGTTGTTTTTCCTTTTAATAACTAAACAACATTACTTTTTCTTATTCTTTGTTATCTGTGAGGCTAAATGCACTTCGCAGATTCACTGTGTCCTTAGAAACTGCAGCAATTGTTTACTATTGCTATGGCAACGCAAACAGAATGTGAAGAAAGCTTCATTTCTCTTAACCAACAGTACATTTTCCCTCCTTTTTTTGTGTATTTGTTAATACTAAAAGGAAATAATTCAAAGGAAATATGTACATTAATGGAACATTTCAGAGTTAATCATGAGCATGTCCACAATCCCAATAAGCATAACAGTGACTATTATTAATGTAATAAATTTTGTAACAACAATTAAGTTAACTATTCAATTAGTCTACCTTAAAACTAGATTATTTTAGACTATTATTTATCTATGTATAGATAGTGAGTTATTAAATATATACAGAATATATTAGTATAGTAAATAGGAGAGAATTTAAAAAGGGAGGCAAGATGCAGTTAAAATAAATAATGAGAAAAGCGAGAAGAGAGAAAGAAAAGCAAAAATTAAGAGAAAATACACATATACTATGTATGTTGATTTACAGCATAAATATTTTATGTGCTATATAACCCTCCTTCTGTGAAAGAAAAGTACCCTGTTTTACATACCTGAGGTAATGTAAAAACTCTCATGTGTCATCCATTTTCAAAAAATATAAAGATTCCCCTAGTTAGTTACCTTTGTTTTAAAATTCCAAGCAGTAAAATTGGTCCTTTAAAGTAATGTTAAAACAATTAATATCATAGTAGATGCTTTGAGATATTTGGATGTAACAGTATCAGTCCTACATTTACAAATGTAAAATCAAATAAATAAATAAATTTTGCTTCTACTTTTTGACATCTGTCCAGACATTTGCTTCTTTTGTTCTCTTAAGAGAAGATGACATCCAATCCATATCTTCTGGTAAAGTAATCACATTATTAGTTTTAATAAATGAAGAAGCTTCCTCTAAGTCAATAAAGTCCTCATCTCGTTGGCATATAGTATTCTTATCTTAGCTGGATATGCAAGTTGTGCCTTGATGATATTTTGTTTCTGAAACTTTATCATTGGCTACAGTTTTTCTCCTTTGTTCCATTATTCTAGATGAATAGTCGTTATCAAATCTTATCAGGCTCTGTTTATATTTTAGAGGTGACTTCCTCCAAGCAGATTTTAAAATCAGTTCCTTGTCCAAGTATGAAAGAAATTTGGTAATTATTGACCTAGGAGGAGAGTTTGAGTTAGTGGCAGGTTACTCAAGAGCTCTGTGTGCCCTTTCAATGACAAAGGAAAGTCCTTCTTTTAAATTTAAAAAGTCATGGATCCAGCTTGATAAAAAGGAAGTAATATCCTCACCTTCTGTGTTTTCAGGTAATCTGAAAATCCTGATGTTATTTCTCCTCTCCCTATTTTCCAAGTCATCTACTTTATTAACCAACCAAGTGTTTTGCTTAAGAAGCAGTTCTTTCTGTGTTTCCTCTTCCTTATGTCTGCTTTCTAAGTCATTTAGAGAAACCTCTATTCCTGTTATCCTCGTCTGGTGTTGTTGTAGCATTTCCTTGAGGGTGTCAGCCTGTTTTTGACTACTTGTTTTAAGATTTTCCAGATTCTCTTTAAAATCATCCATATTCAAAGACAATTCCTGCAGGGTAGATGCCATCTGTTGTAGTTCCTTCTTTAAGGCAGCATCCTGGTGAGAATTATTTGAGTTGCTCATTTTAACAAGTGAATATATCTCCAGCTTTTTGACAGGAAATTATTTGTAAAACTTCACCAAAGTTTCTAATTATGTAAATTAGTATTTTATCTATAAGATTTTAAACTTCTTATTTAACTAGTTATATGGGGCTTTAAAATACTGCTGCTTTCAGTTAGCCATTCAGGCTCCGCCTACTTTTTAAAGTTTAATAAACTAGTGAAAGAAACAACATTTTGCTTTTTTTGTTTGACTGGCTGCCTGGGCATTTTGGTTTTGGTTTTAAGTAGTTTTTTTTGCCTGGGGTAATACAGTTTGTGTTGGTTATTAGTGCAAAAATATAAGAAAATCTAAATATTTTTGAAAGATATAAAAAAAGAAATATGGAAATGGGAAAGGAACAGATATCTGATATGGTACAATATTTAAGCAAAGGAGAAAGCCAAATCTATCAATACAAATAAAAGCAGCTACAAAGATATTCAAAGGGAAATGCAGGTAAAGGTACCAAGATATGGAAAATTTCACAATGCAAAAAAAATAAGATCACAAAGGGAGAACATAGTAGAAGTTAAAAAAAATAGAAGCTGGAGTTATAGACTACCTGTGAAGTGAAGAATTTAGTGTAGAAAGTCTAACACAGGTTATGTCATAACATACTGGGACAATGAGTCTCCCAAGTAAGGAGGAACTAGAGGAATGGAAGACATCTGAAAAATATGGACATGGGAAAGAAAACAAGATTTAATATGGTGCAATATTTATGCAAAGGAGAAAGCAAAACTAATCAATACAAAAATGCAGCACCAAAAATATTTGAAGAGAAATACAGGTGAAGGTATTCAGATACAGAAAATTTTACAATGCAAATAATAAGAAAACAAATGGAGAAAGTAGAAAAGAGGATTTGAAATAGAGAATTAAAGAAATAGAAACTGGAGATATGGATTGTTTGCAAAGTGAAGGATTTAGTGTAGAAAATCTAACTCTGATAACACCACAGCATGATAGAATAATGAATCTCCAAATTAAGGAGAAACCAGTGGAGTGAGAAGCATGTGATCAGTTACCATACAAAGATACTTTGCATGCTTCAGTAGAAAACCAGTCAAAAGTTCAGTTGGAGTTCAGCAAGGGAAGGAGCAGGAAACTGTGGCAACACTGAAGCAGGCAATGCTGTGGAGTGAAATGCCAGTGAGTTCCCATATGAAAGAGCAACAGATAACACAAGATGAAGTAATTACCGCCCCATAAGCTTAACAAGTCTAGTCTGCAAAGCTATGGAGAGGATCATAATGGAGCTCATAAACAAAGATATAGGGGACTTGCAGACATTGGACCCGACCCAGTTTGGCTTCGTCAAGGGAAGATCATGCCTTTTGAACTTGGTCGACTTCTTCGAAACAGTCACCAAGGCCATTGATGAGGGAAAGGCAGTCCATACAGCCTACCTTGACCTTGCAAAGGCTTTCGACACAATACCCCACTCGGGTATTGTAGAAAACTTACCAGCTTAAATGTAAACCCATATGTCACAAGATGGGTTGCAAACTGGCTTAAGGACAGAACCCACAGGGTTAGAGTTGCTGGCGCTATGTCAGACTCCAAGCTGGTCACAAGTGGTGTCCCACAGGGCTCGGTCCTTGGCCCCTATTGTTCGGCATCTACTTCTCAGAAGTACAGGCCAACATGGGAGGACTTTGGCTGACAAAGTTTGCAGACGACTGCAAACTGGGCCATAGTGGAAAGTGCATCGGACACGGATATCCTTCAGAAGGGACTCACGGAAACAGATAGCTGGTGCCAGAGCCATGGCCTGAAGTTAACGCCAAAAATGTATAGTCATACCCTTCGGGAAAAACAAGGTAACCCCAAGCTACCATATAGGTGGCAATCCACTAAGCACAGAAGAGGTTATCAGGGACCTGGGGACCCAGGTTGACAGTGGCCTTTCTTTTGACACTCACGTTGCTAAAGTGGTTAGAAAGACCTTCTACATTGCCCACCTGATCATGAAGGGATTCACATCCAGATCTAGTGAGGTCATTGTTCCCTGTACTCTTCACTTATCGGACCAATGATCGAGTACAATGCCCCATTCGGGATGTATCTCACCCGACATCTGCAGCAATTGGAGAGACCCCAAAAGTTCCTCACCAAAAGGATAAAGGGACTCCAAAATCTGTCATATGCTGCCAGATTGAAGAAACTCCAGCTCTATTCAGTCGCATACCGTCTGCTCAGAGGTGACATGTGCCTGACATACAAGGCCATGTCCAACCCGGAATTAATGGACATGCTCCACCTCAAAAATCCAAATCCACCAAAACCACTAGAGCAAGCGACTTAAACCTTAGCACGGATATAAATAGGACGTGCTGGAGGGATAGATTTATCACTCAGAGACTCCCCATGCTGTGGAATAAAATCCCGGTCCATGTGAGGCAGAGCACCTCGCTGACTCTGTTCAAGAGAAATCTTGACCTGTGGATGGGAGATCGTAGGTTTACCCCGGGAATCATCTCTGTGTCACTGCTGGACAGAGGCACAACAAACTAATGGGCACAGTATTTTTTCATATAAGGGGTGGCGTAAGCCACAAAAATTTGGGCTAGGCTTATAAATGCCTTAGGGCAGATAGCCTAGTATAAACCTATGAACCTATGAACCTAAGAGAATATGGCACAGGAAGATGTTCTGAAACTTTCTGTAGAATGTCCACAAGAAATAGAAAGCAAAGAATGTGACCAAAGTTTAGAAGAAAATTGTCTGATTTAATAGAGATGGATAGCTATATTAAGATCAATGAAAGGCACAGACTACAGAAAGTCAATAAGACCCAAAATGTTAGAAGTTTGATAAAACAAAATGAACACAGTAATCAGGACTGTTCGTAAAAACTCATGCGATATAACAGAAGTAAATAGGATATATTACTGTGCAGCTAAATTAATAACAGATAAAGCCTTACCACAAAAACACAGGGCAATCAGGGAAAGTAAGGAGATAAATCAAATACCGTTAAGGAAGTATCGAATAGAGAAAACTATAAAGCAATTAAGACAAGAAATATCACTGTTAGAAGAGTGCATAGGAGGGAAACGATCAAGAAAATATTTAGAAAGATAGACATGATAAAAGCAATCCACAGTATCAGAACAGACCAGGATCTATTGTACAGTATTGCAAATGATAAACTAATATCAGCATAAGCAGAAAATGTTAAAAGATATGCAGATAAATATAATGGAAAGGTAGAAAATAACCAATTTATTGATGACCCAAAACATTTTATAGAAAATTGGGAAACAAGGCAAAAGGAATAGAAATACCACCAAAAAAAGCAAAATAGACATATTCAAAGAAACTTCTAGGAAGATCCTGAGGAATATAACAAAGATGCTGAATGGAAAGAAGAAGTGAAAGAAAGAACAAGAAGTTCAAATATACAGGATATGAAATGGGATGAAGTAATAGCCAGAAAAACTTGAAACTAAATTAATTAAAACTCCTAATTAGAAAAAACACAGGCCCAGATGCAGTACCTAACTTCTGGCTAAAGGTATTAACATCTGTACATGAAGACTTAGCCACAAGTAAGAACTATTTATATGAGTATCCTGAACAGACCCAAACCTTGTTAACAACAGGAAAAATAATATTGCTCCTTAAGAGTGAACCTGCAAGATATCCTAAAAAGTATAGACCAATAATTTGCCTTCCAATGAGTATGAACTATATACTGGAATTTATGTTTATAGTCATTTAGAAGAAATCTCAATCATAATAGTCAATCATCAAGAATAAATAAATAAATAAATAAAAAATAAAATAAATAAAATCTCAATCATGGCAATTAAGCAAAAGGGTAACAAAAAAAGTCATATGGAACAAAGGATTATTTGTTGTTAAAGTCATAATGGAGAATTGCAAAAAGGGGAATAATCTAAGTTTGGCATGGATAGACTACAAAAAACATTTGACAGCATCCCACATTCACGAATAAAATAGTGCTTACAAATATAGAAGATGCACCCTACATTGATCGATTACATTACAGTGACCATGAAACAGAGGCAAACTCCTTTGCAGCTTAGCCTTGATAAAGGACAATTTATCTTCCAAGGGATAAAAATTCCAATGGGGATATTCCATGGTGACTCTTTGTCATCACTGCTCTTTTGTCTTGCCCTTAACCTATTAATCTGTCTACTTAATAGATTAGGTTATGGCTACATTTTGGCTTTCAAAAAACAACAACAAAGTGTAAAGCCTTCTCATCTTTTTACAGAGGATTTAAAACCATATAGTTCATCAGATGTGGAATTGAAAGCACAGCTGCAAGTGGTTAAAACCTTCTTAGATGATATAAGAATGTAATTTGGCCTTGATAAATGTGAAAAGCAGCCTTTAGAGCAGAAAATCTGCAGCACCAAGAAAATATCAGTCTGGACAGGAATGAGATATAAAAGAACTTGTGGAAGAGGGAATGTATAAATATTTGAGAACTGAAGAATCACCGATAAAGCATGAACAAATATGAATAAAACTTAGTAAGAAATATTTTAGAAGGCTAGAATTAATATTGAAAACAGCTCTGACATCTAGAAATAAAACCCAAGCTATAAATTAATATGTTCTTTCTGTTCTAACTTCAGTTTTGGGGTGATTGACTGGCCCAAAATGTAATGGATCAGCTGGACAGGAAAACAAGAAAAATGCTTCATGCTTATCAAATGATTTTTAAAATTCAGTGTATACCAAGATTATATATCTGTCATTCTAATGGAGATATTATGGGACTCCTTGGAATTGATTACATGTATAATTCTGCAGTCATAGGACTGCATACATACCTGCTGACCTCACAAGATCTAAACATAGAGAAAGTTTTAAAACATGAGGAGAACAAGTCTAAAATGACTTCCCCGCTTAGTTTACCAGAAACATATTGGTGTCAAGTATGAATGAAACAGAACCAGGAGTAGATAAAAATCAGGTAGCAACTGAATGTACCATATAACAAAAGAAGGATTATAAGGTGAAAAATCAGATGAGAAGGCAAGAAATCTGGAAAATACATAAATATAGTTTCAACAGGGGCGGCTCGTGGCATCGGTCTGCCGGACTGCAGCCCCCTCAGCTAGACAGCTGAGTAGTTTGTTTAATTGTTTTGTGTAAAAAAAAAAAAAAATCTGTTTTTGTACATTTTAAAACGGTAAATTTCGAGTCCGCGACTCGAAATTACGCGCATGCGCATTGCGCGCTTTAATCGCAACGGCGTTTTTTTTTTTTTTCCTAAATTCTTGCTGGGTTGCTGCAATGTTTACATTGCAGCCCGGAGAAGCTAAGGAGGCATCATTCTGATGCCCAGAACTTCCCAGAAATCTATGCGGTTTACTCACAAACCGCATAGATATGGAAGGGGCTCGGACTGCGACGTCCGCAGGCACGTCATGACGTGCCTGCTGGGCAAATGCTACTGATTGGTTGTCGCTCTCTTCCCGGGCTTTATGAGCTGGGAAAAGAGCGAGAATCAATCAGTCGGTTTTCGGCAGCATTGGGTGAACTATCTTTTTTCTGTGTGTTAATTTTATTAATATAAAGCTTAAAAACGTTTTTTTTTTGGCTCAACAAACAGTTAAAGGAAAATTATAGTCAGTCTGTGGTGGTCTGGTCACTGGTCTGGTGGATTTATTGCTGCAGCAGCTGCTTGAAGAAGTTGAATCAGATTGGAATCAACGACAACAGGTGAGTTAGCGATTAAATGTATATAAAACTATCTTCTGTTGAGCATTTGCACTTTAAGTTCCATATTTCACAACAGGAAAGCTTGCAAAATGTATTAGCATTGCAGTTAAGCTGGTAGGTCCGTAGGTGACAGTCAGTGTAAGAAGGCACAAAAGGGCTTATTTGCTTAATATGTGTAGCAAAACAGACAGAAGGGGAAAGAACAGATTTCTGTCCTAAAGAAAGGTATGTTCTATTTAATGCTATCTGTAATAGTCTTGGCTCAAGCTTATAGCCATTTTCTGACAACCACTGTGAAAATGAAACTTGAATTGATTTTGGTTGGTATGGCTGTATTTGTTGGGGAAATGTAATTTTTCTTGCTGGGTTTATTCATTATGACTTCTTTTACTGAATATTTGCTAAATGAAAATAATTTACTACTGTCCTTTTTAAGCTTATCTGGGAACCTAGATAATGCAGAAAGCACTGGAATACCTGAGGAGGTAGGGATTAACCGTTTTTAAAGAGAGTCATATATTTGTCTTAATACTCAAAATACTTACCTGTGGCTAGACAGTAATGATTATTAGATTAAGGAAGTTTTTAATGCCAAGAATGTAAATACCTTGAGCTAAATTATTAAAAATCGCAAGTAATTGTTGACTGAGTTTAGTAATGGCACGTGATTTATTTTTCCTTTTGACACAATTTTTTTAGAACAAGTAAAGCGTATAAAGCAAAGTTTGAAACACATTTTACCATTTCAAGAGTGAAACCATAGTTACAGTACAGTCCAGAAAAGGTAGTTACAGTATATTCTTGGATTGTCTAAAAATATTAATGATGATTTATGATACTGAAATTTTTAAGATGTGAAGTGGTCTGATTATAATTACATTATAATGTACCCCAGCCTTCTTATAGCTTCAGGTTATGACAAAAATTATGTTCAAAAGATGATTTTTGTACTGCAGATTTGGAAAAAAGCTAGGATAATAACTGCTTTAAATAATTATTAACTACACAAATATGCTGACATCTGGGCCAAAGATGTATTTAGTGAAGCTAAATTAGTCTCTGATTGATCCAGGAAGCAGCTATTCACAGAAAATGTTTAAACACAAATAACATTATTTTTCTGTGAGTGGAGCCTTCCTCACATCCCCCCCTTTGAATGCAGAAGGCTATGTCTCTATAGGTTTTCTCTTCTATAATAAGCCCAAGACCACCCCAACTCAGAAGAACACAATAACCCAGCTATGGTTGTCTCCTGTTTCATTGAACTTTCACCCTGTTTATGAACAATATGCCCAACAATTGTAAGGTGAGACTTCACTTGTGCTGGTTGTACCCTCAGTCACTTTATTTCAGCCAAGACCCACAAATATTGACATTAGGTGAAAGTAGTGACAGACTGACCAGTAAACATACAGCTCTGTCTGAAAACTCAGCTTATTCTCAAGCACAGACTGATTAGTGAGCGCAAGACTGAGGCTGCTGCCCTAAGTTGCCTGTCAGTCTTATGCTCACTGATGCTTTCATTCATTAGCAAGAGTCCTAAGGTACTTTAACTACTTCACTAAGAGTGGCAGTCTCCCCCCAACACAACTGAAGAGCATGCAAGTCTTTTCTAAGAGAGTATAGTAACCTACTGTTGCTGTAGGATGTTTTTTTTTTTTTTCTTATTTAAAATGCAGAAAACACTCTGGTGTAATGCTGCCAAGTTCTTACAGCTATATTGCTTTGTTAGAGCCACATGTAATTTACTAGATTTATCTTTTGCAATGATTGTATGTCGGTGTTTCTGTCAGTGTTTGCCTTTTGATGCAGGGGTAGGGTGTCTCTGCATCACTGGTTATCCAGGTTCAGACAGTTAGTGCTGTTGCTGTAGTAGGGTCAACCAGAGCAGTAAGATTGAATTGCTATAAAAACCTCTTCCTCCAATGGAAGGGTTGTGATTGAAGCTACAACAGTTTGTTTCTAATAGATGATAGTCCTTTGGACTGACTCTTTGGTAAAAAAAAAAAAAAATGGCAGTGGCAACTGCACTAAGCATGCTGTGAATATGCCCGCTCACACCCCCTCTAGTGAAACATTGTGTTGGTGCACTGGAGGAAATTAGTCATAAGAGCAAAATCTGGGCTACCTACAGTATGCCAGTTTTAGGGACCATTCAGTGACCCCTAAGGTCTGTGACAAAACATTATGCACAAGACGAAAGGGAGATTCCCTCAGTGATGACTTGGAGTACAGGATCTGTGGGAGACTGACTTGACCACTGCAGATATGCATCATAGCTGGGGCCACAAGTCAGCAAGTATTTAATTTATTTATTTGGCATTTATTTACCAGGATTGTATGACTGGACACCAGGTGTCCTTTTTCAGCTGAGAGCTGGAGAGAAAAGCACCACAGATAACAGAGTAATTAATCAACAGTAGTTAAAAAAAAATATAAATAAAAAAATAACAATAGTTAACGTCTGAGAATGCTAACAGTAGTTAAAGAAATAACAATAGTTTAGAGGGTTTGAGAAGTTAGAATTTTCAAAGTAAAAAAATAAGGTATAGCACTGCTTAAAATACATTTAAGAATTAACAATGTCAAGAGTTTGGCAAGTTGTTAGCAGAAAATTGTTCTCAAAAACATAATAGTTAAGCATAGGTATATTATATATACAATCAACTTAATAGAAATGAGATTGTACTAGGTATTTACATATGTTCTATTTGCTTAAGGGTGTAGTATAAGACGGTGGAAATGTGTCTAGTAAGGGGAACTGGGGTAGTAGGCTGGGTTAGGAGGTGGGTTCAGGAAGGGTCATTGCAATTACATAGATGGTATTCTTGGAAGTGTGATTTAAGGATTTTTTTTTTAATGTCACAGTGCGGGTGTGTAGCCTGAGTTGTGGGGATAAGGTGTTCCATAATTTAGCAACTCTATAAGGGAATAGAGATTCCCCTGAACTGTTTTACATGGAATGACTTCTACTAGGGCTTTGTTGCTGGATCAAGTTCCCTGTTGGTGCTGTGGAAGTTTAGTAGGCCTGTTAGGGCAGAGTTTTTTCTGGGTGATACAATAGCTGATGGGCTAGGTTGAGTTGGTGGGTAGTGAAGTAGGTTTGGAAATTCAAACCACTGTAGCTTGTGCAGGGATTTACAGTGGTGTGAGTGTGATTTAGAGTTGATTTTAGTTGGTTTAAGGTTGCCCTAAGCAAAATAATTTCTGGTTTCAAGTTTGCTTTACCAGACTTCAGAAACATGTTTCTATGCTGAGTATGCTGTCCTTCCTATGGAAATGCAGTTAAAACTACAAATGAGATGCAGGTACCTGTTCTCAGACATGCAGAGAAAAACTTCCCTTTGTCACCATTACACCCACTAACACTAGAAATATGACATTATAAATTAAGTACTTTTCCAATAAAATGTAAATGTACAGATGAGGAATGGGAATACAAGATAGCCACAGACAAACTGGAGGCTTAATTTAGATGTTCTGTACTTCTCGCTTACAGTAAAAAGTTACTGTTTTTATTATATTCCTGTACCAAATGCATGATTTCTGAGAGAATGACTTTGAGACAAAAACAGCATATGAAAATTATAATCCACAGACTCAGTGGTACAATGTAGTGAAACTTTCTGTGTCTTCAGCTCATCTCAAGACAAATGCAGAGAGACACACACATGCACACATACATGTTTGCTCACACTTGGCGTGAGCACTTACACCACAAGTTTGGGATGTGGAAGGAAGTTGGAGCCAGAGAAGTATCTTTCTCATCTAGTGCCCAGAGCTATTATGCTATATGGTGCCCCTCAACATTGTTGACCCTGACGAGCAGAAAAAGAGGTCCATGATCTGGTGGTGGTTGATGCTCCTGAAATAGTGTGTGTGTGTGTGTAGGAGGTTGCAGGTTATTTAATTTAACATTAACAAGTTAGCTGTAATTTATTTTGCTTTTCATCACTGTGAAATAATAACATTTGTACCTGATAAGTGGGGCTGTCTTTGGTAGTCTAGCAGTAACCGCATGTGTGTGACTGTAACTGCTTATTAGCACAGTGGTTCATTTGAGTACCACTGCCATCTCACAGTGCATGGTTAAGTAAAGTTCTTGGTTGTGGCTTCATTGCATGGAGTATGAATACCTTCCCTGAGGCTGTCTCTGTTTATCCATGTGCTGGATTCTGCCAACAAAGACATGGCATATCTGAAAAGTATTCCTCTAATTTGCCTGAAGGTAAATGTGCATCAAGTGTGTGTGTTTATGTGCATCTTGTGACAGACCAGATTTATCAGGGGCAGTGACTATTCAGCAATTATGTCTCATTGCAATGGTTTATCCAGGTATCAATGAAAATGTGGCATTGCATCCTGTTTTAAAAACTTAAATCTCTTCAAAACTGATATTTATTAACATTAATATTTTGAAATTTAATAGACAGTTTTAAATGTTATACAACAGTGTTATGCATGTTTTTAGATATGTTTTTTTGTGCGCACTTTTCTGATTGTGTCATTTAAGACAGATGTTTGCTGATGCTGGTGTTTATGATGGAAATGGGGTCAGTGTGGTCATTATTTCTTAAACTTAAATCTCAGAGGTGTGCTCAGAGGGTCATTATAGCTTGGTTATGTACAGTGTTGTGTGCTCAGAGGGTCATTATAGCTTGGATGTACAGTGTTGTGTTTAGATACAACATTTTGAAATACAACTGTTAACTGTCTTTTATTTGGTCTTTCAGTTTTGTCCCAGTCTAACATCATAGTGAAAAATAGAAGGCGGCTGCCTTTGGGAGTAATGGTGAGAAGGTGGCTAGGCTACCTTTGGGAGTAAAGGTGAGGAGGCACACTGCACATATGTAAAACAGCAGTCTCTTGAAATATAAGGCTGTGGCCATTTTTACATTGACTTAACTTGCACTCTAACATCAGAGGGATACTCAAAGTGATTATCTTTTTGTCTTTTTTGTGGTGTGTAAGGATGCAGGCACTATACTAGTCCTGGGGTCAATTTTCTGCAGGTGTCTGGTCAGATACATTCCGAATGGGGCATTGGACTCAATCATAGGTCTAATGAGTGATGAGTACAGGGGGGCGATGACCTCCCTTGATCTAGATGTGAATCCCTTCATGATCAGGTGGGCAATGTAGAAGGTTTTCCTAACTACTTTAGCAACATGAGTGTCAAACGAAAGGCTACTGTCAACCTGGGTCCCCAGATCCCTGATGACTTCTTCTGTGCTCAGTGGATTGCCACCTATATGGTAGCTAGGGGTAACCTTGTTTTTCCCGAAGGGTATGACTATGCATTTCTTGGCATTTAACTTTAGGCCATGGCTCTGGCACCAGTTATCCGTTTCTGTGAGGCCCTTCTGAAGGATATCTGTGTCAGATGTGTTTTTGACTATGGCGCCCAGTTTGCAGTCATCAGTATTAGTACCCTCATTTTATACACACTATGTCTGAATAATTGATATTTTTTTAACAGTAGTCTAGCAGAAATCTTTCTACATGAAACACCAAGACTTCTGTTTTCCTTAAAGCAAGATTTGTATTTACCTTATCCACTCTAAAAAAATGTTTTGACAATGGCATTTTATTTATAAACACTACACACACAGATTACTACTTAAAATATTGACATTCCTATGGACACTTTAGTTGACAAGACACTAAAACTATTGTGTGTGTTTGCTTGCTATCAGACTATGCTAGCTGTGTATCCCCACTCTTCTCAATATCTTGCATTACTATACATTTTTATTACCATGAATTTCTAACATCTTTAAAGACATCACTTATGTCTGTCTGAGCTCAGTAACCTATATGCAAAGTATCAGAAGCTAATGTTTTATGCAGAATTGTTATGATTAGAAACATATGTATGTACAGGGATCATAATTACTAAATTAATTCATGTGCAGCTGATGGTTTTGCAAATGGGATGTCTGAACCTGGGTGCTTAATAGATAAATAGCAGAATAATAAAATCACTCCTACTGGAAATCTGGATTATCACAACTGCTATATTCATCAATTTCTGCATTTGTGTCTAGTTAGAATCCAGCCTCATTTGAAAACCTCCCTCCGATCTCAGAATGTTGGTGCAGTCAGAAAGCACTTATCAGGCATGAGAATGCCTGTCATTTACTGTTAAGCAAATTACAGCAATAGTTAAGCTTACTTGCACTGTGAATATGTTTACTACTGCAAGATACAGCCATCTTAGTGGGGCTTTCCACAGTTTCTTGGGACTATATGAAGCACAGCATTCATCTTTCTGGGCTATGGACATTTTACTGAAGGGGTCTTTTTTCTTTTAGGGAAATGTTTCATTTCAGTGCTTGTGTATACCTGGACATAGTAATGAAGATTTTGCATAGGGAATTTGTATCAGGGAAGTGCTTGTGCTTACATGGTCAGACTGCTGAAGTGAAAACTGTGTAAAATAATTTATTGTGTCATTTTAGTGCTTGTGCATACAGAGTACAAACTAATGAATGGTTACTTGGGGAAAATTACTGTTACTATTTGAAGTGTTTAATTTTGGTGCTTGTGTATACCTGGACATAGTAATGAAGATTTTGCTTGGGGAAATTCATTCGTGTATCAGGGAAGTGCTTGTGCATACATGGTCAGACAGCTGAAGCAACCACTGGGCAAAATTTGTGTCATTTCAGTGCTTGTGCATACACAATACAAACTAATGAACAGGTTACTGGGGAAAATTATTCATTACTGTGTCAGTGTTTGGGAAATGTTTCATTTTGGTGCTTGTGTATACCTGGATATATGATGTCATGTGGCTTATGGAAGAGGCTTGTTGGCCACTGAGTTATATGCTTTATTATTCAAGTGGGCCTCTATCAGAAAAGTTTGAGAAACACTGGTATGGACTGTTACTGCCCAACTCTCTGATATATTAGTATATGTAGAAAATGCAGTTAACAGTCATGGCTTTTAATCTGTCCTTTTGCAGAATGTTCTGGTTTTCTGTCATTTTTATACTGTTTTTTGTGTATTCAGAAAATGCATTTTGTTGGCTGCTTGTCTTTTTTATATACTTTATTTTGACTGGCATTCCACTCCAGTAATGTATTTAAAAGTAATTTATTTTTTTGATTCTTCACAGCCTTTGCTTCCCATCTAGATATTAAGCAAGCTGTCATGTAGCCAAGGCATTGAAATATTGTTTTCTTTACCACTTCATTTTTGTTTTGATTGGACTCTCATAGTGATAGCTTGTTGGCAAACAGGGAAGCAGTGTATTTTAAAATACCAGCTTTTGTGGTTTTGAGCATAGTGAAAGAATGCTAGCAAATGTACTTTTTCCTGTAAGAATAAATGTTTACACACTTCGCAGTCTTGGTTTCTGCACCTAAAGTAGCTTAATGCCAGGTAACTTGCATATATATATATTATTTTGAAAGTATTTTAAGCTAATGTCTTGGAAATGAACAGATTTTAATGATTGACTAATGCAATGGATTAATACACTCCAGTGAATCATACTGGCTTCAGGCTACACCTGGCAAAACAATACTGTCTGAGGTAGTTAAACATTCATTTGGCCCTCTCCCAAGACCCACTTTAGATTGCACCAACTTTACAGAAAGGATGCAGATTAATTATACACAAGAGATAAGTAATTATACAGTGTGGAGAGACTCTTTTAACTTAAGAGCAGAATAACCCTTATTAGATTCTGGAAGATCAGAAGGCTAGGAATTCTATTCCCTCCCCAAAAATAGCAGCACAAAGTAAATGGCTTTAAGTTATACAATTTTCACACTCTCAAATGAAGTTGGAGACCGAGTGTCTACAGGCTGAATAGATTGGTAGTTACAACATGCAGAAACTGCTGACTTTTATGGGTTTATGGCAGTCCAGGTGTTTACCCTGCCCTGAGGCCCTGAGGATTAATGTTTCATGTGTTTGTTTTAGTGTACTTGTGATCATATTCAGTGGTTAACTTGGCAACAGCAAGCAGTCCAGTGACACACTTATCTTAAGTTAGCTGATGTGCTTCCCTCTTAACAAACTTGCACTGTAGTGTTATATTTTTCTTTGTTTTACTCTTAACATTTTCCCAGAACAAGATGTCTTGAGTGTAAATTATTTTTAGGGGGTGGGTCATTAGCACTACTACTGCACTTCTATATTGTCTGAGAGTAGCTATAATTATAAGAAAATGAAAAACATAATTAGGGTAGAATGCTTGCATTAGAATAATCTAAAAATAAGCAGGCAGTGTACTACACATGCCTTGTGTTTTAAATCGGTATATGTGGTACTTGAATACTTCAGAATCAGTACATGTGAAATGGAAATGTGTATTGGTCTGGGACTGGTACTCTGTATGCATCCTCCTTTTCTGGAAAATAAAATTAAAAGATATTGTGCATACCAATAAGGAAACAACTGCATGTGAAGCTTGTACATGACTATGGTGGTTACATAACATAATATAGTATGATTTCTGGCCATTTTTTGTAGTCTTTCTTTCGGGTGGTTGGGGCATTTTAGATCATTTTTGTCAGAAATAGCCTGGGGGGGGGTCTCTGAAATGAAATGGCCTGTAGTTTACAGACACACCAGCAAATAAAGTAAGATTATGTGCAAGTTCTTGGCTATTGCAAATAAAGTAAGATTATGTGAAAGTTCTTGGCTATTGTGATGTGATAGAAATGCAACCATGGTGGTGATTTATTTCGCTTAAACATTGTAGGCTGAAAGCAGTTTCTCTGGGTAGGGAGTTGGGCTGGGGGCAATGCTTGTGTGAATAGCTGCAGTTCTGTCTACATTTTCAACAGTAATGTCGATTTCACTCAAATAAGATCGACCAGAAGCTGAAGCTCTAAAATCTGAGTGGTTTGTATGTATGTGGTGGTGGGGGTGGGGGGGGGCTGTCAAGGAATTTTTGTTAAACCATGTTTTATTGTAGAAAGTCTAGTAAGTAAAATTAATTTTAAAATTAAATGTATACTTGGCTGATGCACACAAGCTGTGATAGTGAGTCTGTCAGCAAAATGAAAGTATGTAATGCAGTTGTTAGTATTTGTACTTTAATCCTGACCAGTAAAAAGCAGCTACTTGGTAATGGGAGGGGGGGTGTTTGTGAATTCATTGAGGTGACTGCCCTTGTTTACTGTCCGTTATGGCTTTGCAAGATGACTGGGTAAAGTCTGCTGTTGGGAAACCCTGTAACTACCATTTCTGTGCAATGGACTAAATTAATGTTTTTTTGCTTTCTGATTTCAGAGGTTTTTGAGCCAGGTACTTTTGGTAGGCTGTTGGGATGGGGGACTTTGCTTCCCATCCAGATATTAAGCAAGCTGTCATGTAGCCAAGGCATTGAAATAGTTTTCTTTACCACTTCATTTTTGTTTTGATTGGACTCTCATAGTGATAGCTTGTTGGCAAACAGGAAAGCAGTGTATTTAAAATACCAGCTTTTGTGGTTTTGAGCATAGTGAAAGAATGCTAGCAAATGTACTTTTTCCTGTAAGAATAAATGTTTACACACTTTGCAGTCTAATGTCTTGGAAATGAACAAATTTTAATGATTGACTAATGCAATGGATTAATACACTCCAGTGAATCATACTGGCTTCAGGCTACACCTGGCAAAACAATACTGTCTGAGGTAGTTAAACATTCATTTGGCCCTCCCCCAAGACCCACTTCAGATTGCACCAACTTTACAGAAAGGATGCAGATTAATTATACACAAGAGATAAGTAATTATACAGTGTGGAGAGACTCTTAACTTAAGAGCAGAATAACCCTTATTAGATTCTGGAAGATCAGAAGGCTAGGAATTCTATTCCCTCCCAAAAATAGCAGCACATAGTAAATGGCTTTAAGTTATAAAATTTTCACACTCTCAAATGAAGTTGGAGACCGAGTGTCTACAGGCTGAATAGATTGGTAGTTACAACATGCAGAAACTGCTGACTTTTATGGGTTTATGGCAGTCCAGGTGTTTACCCTGCCCTGAGGCCCTGAGGATTAATGTTTCATGTGTTTGTTTTAGTGTACTTGTGATCATATTCAGTGGTTAACTTGGCAACAGCAAGCAGTCCAGTGACACACTTATCTTAAGTTAGCTGATGTGCTTCCCTCTTAACAAACTTGCACTGTAGTGTTATATTTTTCTTTGTTTTACTCTTAACATTTTCCCAGAACAAGATGTCTTGAGTGTAAATTATTTTTAGGGGGTGGGTCATTAGCACTACTACTGCACTTCTATATTGTCTGAGTAGCTATAATTATAAGAAAATGAAAAACATAATTAGGGTAGAATGCTTGCATTAGAATAATCTAAAAATAAGCAGGCAGTGTACTACACATGCCTTGTGTTTTAAATCCGTATATGTGGTACTTGAATACTTCAGAATCAGTACATGTGAAATGGAAATGTGTATTGGTCTGGGACTGGTACTCTGTATGCATCCTCCTTTTCTGGAAAATAAAATTAAAAGATATTGTGCATACCAATAAGGAAACAACTGCATGTGAAGCTTGTACATGACTATGGTGGTTACATAACATAATATAGTATGATCATTTCTGGCCATTTTTTGTAGTCTTTCGGGTGGTTGGGGCATTTTAGATAATTTTTGTCAGAAATAGCCTGGGGGGGGGTCTCTGAAATGAAATGGCCTGTAGTTTACAGACACACCAGCAAATAAAGTAAGATTATGTGCAAGTTCTTGGCTATTGCAAATAAAGTAAGATTATGTGCAAGTTCTTGGCTATTGTGATGTGAAAGAAATGCAACCATGGTGGTGATTTATTTCGCTTAAACATTGTAGGCTGAAAGCAGTTTCTCTGGGTAGCTGCTTGGGCTGGGGGCAATGCTTGTGTGAATAGCTGCAGTTCTGTCTACATTTTCAACAGTAATGTCGATTTCGCTCAAATAAGATCGACCAGAAGCTGAAGCTCTAAAATCTGAGTGGTTTGTATGTGGTGGGGGGGGCTGTCAAGGAATTTTTGTTAAACCATGTTTTATTGTAGAAAATCTGGTAAGTAAATTTTAAAATTAAATGTATACTTGGCTGATGCACACAAGCTGTGATAGTGAGTCTGTCAGCAAAATGAAAGTATGCAATGCAGTTGTTAGTATTTGTACTTTAATCCTGACCAGTAAAAAGCAGCTACTTGGTAATGGGAGGGGGGGGGTGTTTGTGAATTCATTGAGGTGACTGCCCTTGTTTACTGTCCGTTATGGCTTTGCAAGATCACTGTTTGGGTAAAGTCTGCTGTTGGGAAACCCTGTAACTACCATTTCTGTGCAATGGACTAAATTAATGCAGCCATTTGCAGTTCACTACTGTTTTTTGCTTTCTGATTTCAGAGGTTTTTGAGCCAGGTACTTTTGGTAGGCTGTTGGGATGGGGGACTTTCTTGTCGCCAGATGCCAGTGTTGGAATGAAATAACCATTTAGTGTTGTAATTCTGGCTTTGCAATGAGAGAGTAAGCAATATGCATACAGGCTGTGGGACTACAGTCTCTGTGCAGCAGATATATTTTAATGCTGGAAGGATCAAAGCAGAAAGTAGTGGAGGCAATGGAATGACTGCCCCTGTTAGTCCTGCAAAGACAATGTAAGCTGTGACAGTGTGTGCATCACAAATGCATTAATAGTCTTTAATCCTGGCAAGGCCAAGCCAGATAGTTGGTAGATCATGGCTGTGGCACTGTCAATGAATGTCAATGAAATGAGTGCTGTTTCTGAAGCTGTAAATCATTACATGTATACAACAGTGGCACTTAAATCATTTCTGCAATATCTTCATTTCAGAGTTGCAACAGCTCGACTACATTAACCAGAATGAGTGAACAGAGTGAGCAGAGTGTTACAGTGGCCTATCTGAAGTCTATTAATTTTAAAGAGTTGACTCTTAATGAGAAGTTGAGAATCAAGAGGACTGGAAGACCCACACCTGATCTGAAGATAGAGTCTGCAGGTACAAGTAGGTCAAGAACATACACACGCAGCTTCAACAGGTCAGTGTATGACAAACACACCTGGACCTGTGGTTGTGAGGAAACAAACAGCTTGTACTGCTTCCCATGTTTGTTACTTGGTGGAGAGGAAGCCTGGACATCAAAGGGTATGGATGACCTGAAGAGACTGGAAGAAAAGTCCAGAAGGCATGAAGTGTCTGCTAAACATCTAGACAACGAAATGAGTCTAGCAGTGTTGGGAACTGTGGATATCAGGTCTCAGTTAAGTAGTGGATACCAGTTATCAGTAGAAAGACACAACAAGAAAGTGGATGACAACCGTCATGTTCTGTCTATTTTAATAGAATGCATGAAGACGTGTGGTGCACAAGAACTAGCTTACAGAGGTCATGATGAGTCTGAAGAGTCAAGGAATCCAGGAAACTTCCGGGCAATAGTACAATTAGTCAGCCAGTTTGATAAGAAGTTGTCAGACCACATGACAGCTTCAACTGTTTTCAAAGGAACATCAAAAACTATTCAAAATGAACTCCTGGACTGCATGTTAACAGTATGCAGAGAAGAAATAAAAAAAGAGATTCGTACTGCAAAATTTATAGCGGTAATTGCAGATGAAACCACTGATTTTGCTGCGACGTGGCAAATAGCTATTGTGTTCCGTTACATTGTCAATGGACAGGTGGTGGAACGTTTTTGGGGATACTTTACACCACTTGGACAGACAGCACAACATATTGCTGTTGTGATAGAACAACAGTTGAAGGAAGTAGTGGGAGACCAGCATGAAAAAGTGATTGCTCAGAGTTATGATGGTGCATCGGTTATGAGTGGTATTCAGCATGGGGTCCAGGCCATCATAAGAGAGAAGTTTAAATATGCCTACTATGTACACTGCTACGCCCACCAACTTAATCTGGTAATGCAAAGAGACGCACAACAGAACACTGAAGCAAGGATATTTTTTTCCACACTTGGTGGAATTCCAGCCTTTTTCAGTCGTTCAGCTCAAAGACAAGCTGCTCTGGATAATATAGTATCATGACGCATGCCAAGAGTGTCAGGAACACGGTGGAATTTTAACATCCGTACTGTAAATGCAGTGTACGAGAACTTGGAGTCGCTGGAAGAGTGCTTTGATTATTTGTGCAGGAATCCTACTTCTGGTGCAGCAACTATGCTGGAAG
This sequence comes from Protopterus annectens, assembly GCF_019279795.1. Taxonomy (NCBI): domain Eukaryota; kingdom Metazoa; phylum Chordata; order Ceratodontiformes; family Protopteridae; genus Protopterus; species Protopterus annectens. Next base: position 1,671,560,913 of record NC_056739.1, read on the forward strand.
CAAATGGGCTGCTGCAATCACTTGAAAATGACCAATTTAAATTTTGGCTTGCTGTCTTCCATTGTATAATGCCCCATGTTGATATTCTGTACAGGCAACTTCAGTGTCGTACCACAGATGCAACTGCTGTTGAAAAGGATGTACATACATTTTTGGATGCAATTGACAGTGTCAGATCGGGTATCGATGGTATTGCAGAACAGTACCTACATACAGAGAACATCCGGTCAAAACGTAGACGAGGGCCATCTGCTTCCCAACCACTGCATGAGACCTTATCAATTGCTGCAAAGGAAGTGTGTGATGTCATAAGGTTCCAGGCAACATCACGATTTCAACAAACTGGCCATCTTCAAGCTTCTCAGTTACTTCTGCCTGGAAAGTTTTCAACATACAGAAGAGAGTTTCCAGAAAATCTGTTCACAGGAACAATGGACAGCTATCCATTCCTGATGAGGGGACCACTTAGAACAGAACTTGGAGTGGTGTATCAACGTGAAGACTTTAAAGCAGCTGGCAGTGCAGTCAAGATGTTACAATTCTTGTTGGACAACTCCTTAACCCATGTGTTTTCACAGACTTACAAAGTGTTGTTAATTATAGCCACCACACCAATGTCAACTGCTGAGGCAGAAAGGTGTTTCTCAACACTGAAAAGGATTAAAACATTTCTTCGTTCTACAATGGGGCAAGACAGATTGAATGCTTTGGCTATGCTTTCCATAGGAAAGGAGTTAATGCGGAGTATACCCAACTTCAACCACAGAGTTATTGATTATTTTGCACAAAATAAAGAGAGATGAATGGACTTTATCTATAAGTAACGGAACACCATACAGAAGAACACGAGGCACTTATTTGGTACTATACTAGTACTACAAGCACTTATGTAACCCAGCCACTGGGGATGCACAAGCCAGTGCATTTCTTCGTGCGGTCCCAAGCCCGGATAAATGGGGAGGGTTATGTCAGGAAGTCTGGGCATCACCACATATAACCTCCTGACAAAATTTTGTGGGACAATACAGATTTTGATACAGGATTGGTCGAGGCCCAAGTTAACCATCACCACCACCAGTACTACTCTTTACCAAAAGGGTGCTGGCAGAAATTGGGGGGAGGCTACTGTTGGCTCTAGAAGAAGGGGAAGGCATGCCCAAAGGTTGTGTGATTTGGACATGTGCTGAGGGATGCTACTAGGTATATTGGGAGAAGGATGCTAAGGATGGAGCTGCCAGGGAAGAAAAGAGGAAGGACTTGTAATTAGATTTATGGATGTGGTAGAGGAAGTGATGTGGTGACAGAGCAAGATGCAGAGGACAGGAACCAATGGAAACAGATCTGATGTGGCAAACCCCTAACTGGAACAAGACTGCAAGCACCTATTTGTTACCAGCTGGGGGTCATGTGAATATTATTTGCTTTGGGAAACTTAAAACTGTCCCTTTTGAGCCTCCATGAAAAAGGAGTTGGGAGAAATCCAATATGACCTGATGTGTGTTCCAGACCACAGCTTCTAAGGTGCACGACAGCTTCTCAGGTGCAGAAACGTGAGTATGAACTACTGTTTGCAGTATACCGCAGAGGTAAGTGTTCAAACCAATGTGTGCTGTGTAGACTATTCAGCATGTGCCATACTGACTGAGCATTTATTTCATGTAAATAAGTATGTGAAGCATTGATCCCATTGCACCCCGTCTTGTTGGCCACACCCCGTCTTGTTGGCCACACCCCGTCTTGTTGGCCACACCCCATCTTGTTGGCCACACCCATCCAGCTGTCTCCTGCAGCCCCCCTATGATTTGAAGTCACCAGCCGCCACTGAGTTTCAAGTACAGAAAACTCTTGGAACAACCTCATGTCAATCAGGATCTAATGCAGGAATGGTTAAGGAGAGGTGAATTTAAACCAAAAGATGAAAGGTTAATAGTGGTGGCCTAGGATAGTGCACTACATACACTTGGTTTACAAAGCCCATTGAACATATCACAGAAACAGACAAATGCAGATTTTGTTAAACAGAATTGGAACCAGACACAAACCTTGTTGTTGGGTATGATACACTAATGGCAGAAGGCCTGTATATTGAAAGGCATAATAACGTGGCAAGACTGATACACTGAGGATTGTGCGAATATTATAATAATGAAGTAGCTGAGAAGCATTAGAAACATGAGTCACAATGCATTTTAGAAAATGAAGTTTATATCACATGGGATCACCCATTACCAACAGTTCAAGAAACAGATGCAAGAAAACTATATATAGTAGTCCATGAAAAGAAGACAAAAGTAGTATTGATCATTGAAATTACTACACCCAGTTATTACAGTGCCTTATGTACATAGAGACACAAAGTCATAAAATACACCACACTCATCACATAGTTTCACTAAATCTACACCACCAAAATCCACACATAGAAACACAAAAACATTCACAGAGGCTCTCAATAATAATCTGCTCAAGCAACAGAGACCTCCAAAGCAGAAATGCAAGCAACCTCCACCCCGCAACACAACCCAAATGACACATAGCCCACAGACTCAGTGTGCCACTCAACCACAGCCAATAAGGCAAAACAACGTACCCAACACACTAGTCATAGGTGACTCTGTAGTCAGGCACACTGATGTCCCACTCACCAGGCTAAACAAGGAGAAGGTTACTGTCAGCTGCCTGTCAGGTACCAGGATCCGCCACATAATCCATGCACTCAGGTCACTCCACAACAAGTAAAATATGACTCTGTCATTGTCCATGTTGGTGTGAATGACCTGAGATGTACCTCCCTGGACTACATGAAAAGAGACATGGAAGAGCTCTCCAATCTTGTAGCCCAGGCAGGTATGACCCTAGCCCTGAGTAGCATTCTGCCATCACCCAGAATGATGCCACAGTACACAGACAAAATGATTGACTTCAACAGCTGGCTAAACTTCTGGTGCCATTCTAAAGGGATCCAGTATCTGTCTGCCTAGGATGACATGGTCGACAGACCACGATGCTTTGCCAGAGATGGCCTGCACCTGTCACCCCTAGGATTCTGCATACTGGCTAAGGTTCTTGCCGCCCCTATAGTGCCTTTTTTAGGAAAGGTTCAAATGACAAATTCACCACCGTAACAGGAACAGACAAGCAAAAACTGAGGGTGATGCTACTCAATGCTAGAAGTCTAAATCTCAAAATGCACTCACTCGAGGCACTCCTTAAAATGGAGAACAACGATATCTGTGCAGTGACTGAGACATGGTTCAAAGGCTCCAGAGAGCACCGCTACACTACCAGGCTATAACTCATACCACACTTTTCGGCCATGTAACCTGGACCGGAACACCAAAGGCAGAGGTGTGTCCATATTCATTAAGGATATCCACACCTCCAGGCTAGTTGCTCAGCATAATGCAGCCGAGGTTATCCAAGTGCAACTAACTCTGGGCAAAACTGTAATCCAAATTGTAGCTTGCTACAGATCACCCACCATGCCCCAGGATTCCCACTCCTCTTTTCTTGATGTACTGGAAAATATTAGGCTTCGACCAAACACCCTAATAATGGGTGATTCCAACTACCCCATCATTAACTGGGAAAACTACTCATGTGCCATCTCCTTCACTCAATGCTTTCTGGAATTCATAAACTCCAATGCCCTGGATCAACTTATCCACACCCCCACCAGGGGAAACAATATCCTAGATCTAGTCATTACAACATGAGTGACCGGTGTTCCACACCTGAAGTCAACGCCTCATTGTTCCGGTCTGACCAAAAGCTGATTACCCTAGATATCCACATCCTGCACCCACCCCCCATTAAGGAAACCATGGTAAAAGATTTCTGCAAAGCCAACTTCATGCTTCTTAAGACAGAAGTGGTGAACTTCATGACACCCATGCAGATGGACAATACAGTTACTACTACTGAATCCTACACAATTGCACTTTATAAGCACTTACATGAGTGCATGGATCGTGCTATCCCAAACAGAACTAAGACGCTATCCTCCAAAAAAAGGAAGCCAATCTGGTGGTCCCCTACCATAAACAAACTGTACAACAGATGGAAGAAACTGTTGCAAAAGAGAGTAAAATCCCATGAGTGGAGGAGCTCCCTGGTCAGCCTCAGTAAGAAGCTGTGATCCCCTGATAAAATCCTCCAAAGCTAGTTACAAAAACAAAATTGCCACTGATTCTAAAGACAACCACAAAGCATTCTATAGCTATGTCAAGAATCTCAATGGCAACACTCAGATCTGCTCTGAGTTACAGTACAATGGCACTAAATATACAGACCCAACTGATATTGCCAACATCCTGGCAGATAGGTTCAGTGCTAACTTTACCCCCCTCTCACCCCCTAAAGAGCCCATCTCCATACTGGATGAATGCAAAGTTCCTGTAATTACGGCTGCACAGGTAAAAAACACACTCTCCAAAGCCAAGAACACAGCATCCATGAGACCAGGCAACATCCCAGGCTGTGTTCTACATGAACTACAGAACGAACAGCACCCCACCTAAGTACCATCTTCAATCATAGCCTCACTTCAGGCTTTCTGCCTGCTGAATGGCACACATCGACGGTTATCCCACTCCACAAGGGGTGAGCCACCACGGACCCTGGGAACTACCGCCCCATTAGCCTGACGAGCCTAGTCTGCAAGGCCATGGAACATATCATCATGGAACTTATAAACAAAGACATTGGTAATCTCCAAACTCTGGACCCCACCAAGTTTGGATTTGTAAAAGGCAGATCATGTCTCCTAAACCTGATAGACTTCTTTGAAGCAGTCACCAAAGCCGTAGACAAGGGTAAGGTGGTTCACACAGCCTATCTAGATCTTGCCAAGGGTTTTGACACTATCCCCCACTCTGGAATTATAGATAAACTCACTAAACTAGGTATAAATCCCTATGTCACAACATGGGTTGCCAACTGGCTCACTGACAGAATCCACACTGTGAAAGTAGCAGACTCCAAATCCGACTTCAGACCAATGACAAGTGGAGTACAACAGGGTTCAGTCCTGGGTCCTCTCCTGTCTGGTATCTACTTCTCTGAAGTACAGGCTAACACAGAAGGTCTTTGGCTAATGAAGTTCTCAGATGACTGCAAACTAGGAGCCATAATTGAAATTCCTAACAATGTGGATATCCTACAAAGGTCCTCACTGAGACAGATGCCTGGTGTCAAAGCCATGGTCTCAAGCTCAATGCCAAAAAGTGCATTGTCATCCCCTTTGGTAAAAACTCTGTACCCATGAACTACAACATAGGTGGTAGTATACTTAACACCGAAAGTGTGATGAGACCTTGGGACACAGGTGGACAGTAGTCTCTACTTTGATAATCACATCGCCACAACAGTCAGGAAATCCTTCTACGTGGCACACCTCATCACAAAAGTTTTTTCATCCAGAAAAAAAGAGGTCATTGTTCCCCTCTACTCATCACTCATTAGACCCATTATAGAGTACAATGCCCCTTTTGGTATGTACCTCACAAGACATCTACAACAACTGGAAAGGCTGCAGAAATACCTCACAAAGAGGATTACCAGCCTCAAACAGATGCCCTATGCAGACAGTCTCAAAAATCTCCAGCTTTACTCCGTTGCATATCGCCTACTCAAAGGTGATCTCTGCCTAACATACAAAGCTATGTCAAACCCAGAGCTGTTGGACATGCTCCACTTAAAGAAATCCCAATCCCTCCGAGCTACACACACTAGGGTTCTAAACCTTGTCACCACAATAAACAGAACATGCTGGAGGGATAGATTCCTATCCCAGAGACTTCCCATACTCTGGAATAAACTACCTATCTATATCAAACAAAGCTCCTCATTAGCACTCTTCAAGAAAAATTTTGATGATTAGATGGGAAATAGGAAATTCACCCCGGGGATCACGTCTGTGGCTCTGCTAGATAGTGGCAGAGGAAAATAATTTTCTCAGGTGGCAAAAGCTAGGGTATCTTTTTGGCTAGGCTTGTATAGGCCCCAGGGCTGATAGCCTAGTACCTACCTATGAACCTATGATTTGCAGGCAGAAATGAGGGCAGTGTGGAAGAAGGACACCCAGACAGTTCCAATAGTAGTAGGAGCAATGGGTCTCGTAAAAAAGAATTTACAGTCATATTTTGATTTGTTACCCATACATGTAACTCCATAATGAATTGCAGAAGGAGTCAGTTCTGGGAATATTGCGGGTGCTATGAAGAGCACTTTAGGCTAACATCAAAGATTTTAACAAAACTAATTTCATGAACTTTAATCATACTTTGATCTAGGAATAAGGTATATTCCCATCAGGGCATTAGAAACCCAAAAGTCTTTCAGAAATAGACTGCATGAAACCACAAGAAACTTTAAAGTTCTTGCCAGTAAGGACAAACCTTCTGCACTCTCATCACATATATGTACACACATGCTAGTTTCATCATATGTGTCAGAGTTAAGATGATACCTCCATTGTCCCCATTTTGAATAAAGATGAAGTATTTTGTAAATATGACTTTTGTGCAGCACACATTATCAAAATGACATTCCACCAATGAAACTTCAGTGGAATGAGTTGCACCAAGAAGCATAACACTGATAACCGGGGTAATGCCTCCAGCTTTATAGGCTTCTTGGAATTTACAAAGGTGTTAAGAAGGTATACCAAACAGAAATGTGTTGAGAATAATATTTGAAAGCAGCTTAAGAGATCAGAATGATGTCCAAATTCACATCAATAGAAATTATGCAAAGAAGTGATTTATTTCTAGTATATGACTACCTATTTGACATTAAATAACATTTTCTGAGATTTCTGAAGGTATAAAAATGCTACAACAGAAATGTGGCCATATTAACAGCAGTAGTGTTTAAACCAGAGATTTTCTTGGTTCTATATTTCCATGTTCTAGGTTCATAGGTAACTACTAAGTTAGTTGCGTAGAATGACATTTAAAGCCTTGACCATTTCTTTTCAAAGGTGTCTGCAAGGTGAATACCCCAACCATTATACCAAATCTCAACCCCTTAGGCCCCCTTCCATCAGTCAGCCCAGTGATGGTTGACAATCATCACCAACCTTGCAACTGGCTATTCCTGGCCAACCAGAGATCTGTGGCACTGCAGTATCATTACATTTAGGCAGTATTTTGACTTAGTGGCATTTAGTCATAATCCCACAGATAGTAACTTTGCACCATTGGCTCATCAGCCAAGCACATGCACTAAATGTCTGAACCTGTGGTTCCTCTTATACTCAGTAGGATTACTATTGCAACAACACACAATCAGTAGAGTAAAGCTAACCTGTTTTTAGATGGTGTAAACCTAGCTCACGCTCCCTATTAGTGGGTGGACAATCCAAAGTTGATGAATTCTGCTTCACAATGATAGGAAGGGCTGACAATGAAGGATCAAAAAGTGATTTCACTGTGAAAGCTTGGCTACCACCAAACAGTTATCCCTGTGGTAACTTTTCTGACACTTCCTTCTTAAATCCCAAAAAGCCAGAAGGATCATTCACCCCTACTTTCATGGTGTGTATTTATAGTGAAAATCAAGATTATGAGAGCCTTTGCCCTTCTGCTCCATGGAAAGTTTCTGTCCTCCCTGAGCTTGCCTTAGGGCACAGCATTACTCTTTGACAGGTGTACCACCCCATTCAAACTCCCCATCTGACACTCTCCCTGGGAAGGGTCATGCTTGGACACCTGAGTGTGTGGAGCCAGAAGCAAAAGCCCAGATGGAGCTCCCCTCACCTTACCAGGTAAGTGAAAAAGTGATAAGCAAGTAAAGATACCTTGCCTCCCTTTATCTTAACCAGATGTAAATTCAAATTTTGTTTCATAAATGTATTCATAGGTTTCTGCCAGAAGTCGTGAAAAAGTCTCTCCAAAATTAATTTATTCAGGTAAGATATGGTTAATATCAGGTCATTAGGCCAAATATATTGTTCACAAAGTACTATGGTTGTTAGACAACTGCTAGATTTACTGACTTCTGTGAGTTCTGATCTGCCTGGGCTCTCAGCTATCACAAAATGATAAAAAAATAGTTTTGTAAATACCCTCCATCTGGAACAATATATCTGCCTTGTAATTAAATAGTGGTAGGATATAATTCCCACCATGAAAATATATGCTTAGCTTAATGTGGAGTCATACTGAATTTGATATTACAATAAGACCAACTACAAATTAATAACTCTGAAGTTATCAAAAAAAAAATCAAATGCTTATACTATAAAAGTATGAGGACTTCTTTGACTTATAGTAACTCTCCTGCTGTAAAACATAGCCAGTACAAATGTGTACCTTAAAAATAAAATGCAGTGAGAATTTTCAATTCATGATATTAGAAATATAAGAGTACATCCTTGCTATGTATGAGAATCAAATTAAACAATGTGTCCATGTGAAGCATACTATATATACAGCTCAAGTAAATCACAAAAAAACAAAACAAAAGTGCTTTCATACAATAAATAAATAAAAAAAAAAGATTAAAAAAATATTTTTGCACTCGTCCATTGCCAAACAGCTAAAGGAGATGTAAACAATAATGCACATCAGGGATGTGTATTCTGGTAGGATTTATTTATGTTTTGATATGTCTGTTCGTAAAGGCAGAACCCAAGGAAAATGCACTCTGACCAGAAGAGCAGGAAGTGCTAAACCCAAACAAAATCCATACCTTATATATGTTAGAGTGACTACATGGATATTTAATAAAATAAAATATTTAGATGTTATTTGTAATTTTATTTGTATTACATAATTGTGCCTCATTCATTTTGTTTTGCAAAGGTTTATGATTATTTTTAAGAAAAGCGTGTTATTAAATCCAAGCTAAATAAATAAAAGATGCATAAATTAGTGATGTATGAATCAAGTAATAACCACATCCAAGTTTTTTTGTAAACTAGCAGACTGTTTGCACACTTCTTAAAGTCCTGTAAGATTTCTTTTGCTGCTCGACAATTTGATTTAATAAATTCAGTTTGTGACACATAATGCAATGCTTTGACCTTAGTTTCCATTTTAAGTGACACAGTCGCTGTAATCATCTGTTAGCAAGATTATTGTCTTTGTCAAAGATAAAACAGCTTCGCAGTCATGGAATTCTTTAAATGGCTCACAGATGGGTGTATATGTATTTCATTTAATGTAGCACAGCTAAGCTGATTAGAATTTACTACTGAAATAAATGTCAAGAAAGCATTGGTGACTGGCTTGAAAGTACACTAAAAAGGGAGAAGAGGTGATGGTAGGAGTTAATCAAAAGTTAGAACCCTTGAGAACCATCTGTATTCAATAATCCTACTAATTTGTTCACAACACTATAACTGCCATCTCACAGTGATATTTACATACTTGAGCTTCATTCTCATGAGAAACATATATCAAGGGTTAGTAACTCTTCCTGTCATCAGGTGCACACAGCTGAAATGTTGCACATGTTCTGCTGTTTGCCTTTTATTATAAGCGCAAGTTAGAGAGAATTATCAAGTCATAGTTGTCATAACAGAAGATCAACAACTTAATGTCATTCTTATTTTATAAGTCATATTTATTTAACAATCCAAAAACAGAAGACCAAACTGTGCAGTACAATGAAACTAAGTGAAAAGCCAAACTGCCAAAAAAGAAAAAGAATGTAAAATGGAACACATCTTTCTCCTTTATCTTGATACAAGTGTTTGTTTAGATTTTTATGTATGATACAGAGACTGTATGTTTATATCACATGAAGAACTAACTGCTCCCCATCACATAAAAGTCTATAAGGTTTGTTAGAAAACTAGTTAATCAACTCTTTAATAAATACATACTCAGAAGAAATAGAACTCTGTATCATATGCATCATGTTTTGCTTCTAGATTATGATATAAGTTGTACAGGGCTTCCAGATGCATCAATATTTGCTAATAGATCAATGATACAGAAAAGAAGTCTCATATCCAAACAGCTAATTCTTAACAAAATCAAATATTTGATCCTCAGCTCACACTTTGCTTCAAATCTCTCTCCAGTTCTAACCCCATTGTATATTAATAACACTGTAGTGAGTCAATAAAACAAAACTTCACATGCCTTAATCATCCTGATCCAGCACTGTCCTTGTCCACATAATGGGTCAGATTCAATAAAGACTACACTAATGTACACTAAGTGTAAACAATATGTATCCAAGAACATTCTTATCACGTTTTTGTGCTTTCTGGTCATTCAGAAAGATTACACTAAGTGTACATGTAGTCTATACTTTGTGGTAACCTTTATGAATCCCTGCTAATATTTAAAGCTGCAAGAATATCAGTAGGAAAACTAAAATTAGGAGAAAGAAGGTGTGAGTTATGTCTGTGTTGTCTGTTCACTCAAAACAGTGTACACATACTGTATACTAAGTGAAGGTGTTATTGAATCACGACCTTATAAAATCCAAAATTATCAAACCAAATTTCTAGATTCCTCACCCAAGACCACTACTCTGCTTTAGACCAAAAAAAAAATCCACACTTAAACCACAACTTGTGCTAAGACTAATATTACTGGTAAGTTAATTTAAAAATACTTTATCTGGCCTTAAAATTTTATAAAACCATATCTACAGATATGTTTTATTTTCACCACCATATATCACCACTGCACCTCTGTCACCCTACCCAAATGGTTCCTTTTCTCAAGAGAGTAGATCTCACTTTCCTTACTTTGGATTTTAAATTCCTTCATAACCTAACCCCTTGTTTGTATGCTTCTGCTACCACTTTTATATCCTGCTTCTGCTCAGGTGACACCCCAACTTACAGACTGATAAACTTCCTGGTTACCTGTTTTATATTTATATAGTGTCACTGGAAAACAATTACCCGTTTCTATCTAGATGATTTAAGAACTATCAGAGTAATGTATTTTTGCAAATATTTATTTTCTATCATGAGTTTCTTAAATGTATCTCTTGGAGCTTTTCTTCCCATACCTTCATTGAAAATAGGCTTTGCTCAATTAGATATTCCCAGGAAACAAAGCCAAACAAATAAATAGACCATTATGTTCTGACCATCCCTTCTCAAACTCAAACTCTGGAATAGTTTACCTACTGAAAACGGATGCAATACCATACCACAACAATTCAGATTTGAACTTCTTAGTAACTTTATATCAGGATTCAGTGTCCCTGCTTTAAATGCATTCCATTAACTTAATTGTGTTTCCAGAATATTCTACCCAGTCCTGTTGTCTTTTCCAGATTTTCAGTCAATCACTCTAGAATGATTAAATGACCTTTGTATATTTGGCATATTTTTGTATGTAGTGCAAATAGATCTTTATATTTGAATGTAAAATGAGGTCCTGCACTTAACGTTTTGTGAATTGCCATCTTACTGCTTTATCAGGTGCTAATTTTACTTTTTTAGCTAATCATGCAGCTTGTTTTAATGTAACTTGATGTCTATTTACATTCTTTTCATTAATATTGTTACTTTGATGACACTTAATTCTTAACATAAAACCAGGGATATGGCTGAAAAGAGTCCCACTAGAATCAGTCCACTGACCATGTCAAAAACATTAAATAGGTATAAAAAAATAGCAGTTTCATAGACATTACAATACAGAAGCAATCCGTTAAGCTAAGATGACTTGTATTTTCTTGAACCATTGAATCGCAAGTCTTAATATTAGTTATAAGGCTAGAATGAAGACCACTGAATTCCTACATAAGTGCAGGTCCAAAACTGTACTGACATAATTATGAAAGCAGGGTTGACTGCTGCTTGGTAATCACCTTAGTGTTATTTTTTTCCTTCCAGTATGTGGTGCAACATTTTGTTTTAATTTAAACAGTTAAGTAGAGATATAAACACATAAATGGACAAATAACATAGATCAGGTAGATAGACCAGAAAGGACAGCAGGATTAGATAGTTAGATTAATATTAGTTCTGTTTGTGAGAGAGCCAACACCACCCTTAATCGTCCTGCACTTAGTGTTTTCTAAAACTGAAGAGTGTGGATTTGGGGAGGTAAAAGATCCTCTGAGTTATAAAATTAACAGCAGCAACAGCAAAAACTTTGCAAGTCATGTAAGTCTGACAAGTTATTGCTTATGTGTTGCAAGAACCCATCTCTTTTTATTCACCCATTGGGGGGGGTGGAAAGGGTGGCATTCTATTACAAAAGCACCAATGGTCTAGGTTGAATCCACTGTGCAAGTGTGCATGTGTAAATGCGAGGCACTGAGCATCACCTCAGTGATATAAGTGCAAGTCAATTGTTCAGCTGTCAGGGGTAGGGTAAGGTCATACAAAAATGCCCCTGAACCCTGCCACATTGAATAAAGAAAGAGAAGGGGAAGAGCTGACAAGTAGCTCTCTATCCTTAGAACAATTAGGATCCACTATAAGTGCAAGATGTTCTGGTCTGCTGTGGTGAAGCTAAACCCTCAAACCATTGGGACACAGATATTGACATTCTATCTAAATGGCCAGAAAGAGTAACGTGGAGTAGGGCACAAGCAATCTCTATGACTGTAAAAATGAGTACTCCCTCTGTTTGGTTGTTGCTTTGAGGAAATTGGAGACTTCCCTCGCCCCAGGAAATGAATGGTCTCAAAATCCATTGGATATGGTTGATGATCAGTAGGCAAGAAGGCAAAAATAATACTAAAAACTACTGCTTATCTTTTTGTGTGAGAGTAATGAATATAATGTACATGTCATGATATATCTGCAGAAGAAAAATGTATGTGCAGAGATGTATACAGATGAGCCAGAATTAGTGCAGAAATCTCATGTTTGCTGACACTATTTGTATCAGTGTTTGATTTTGTATTTACAATCTTAAAATGCTATGTAGCTCTTTCTAAAAGAATAAGGAGTACTTAGGAATTAGCTAATATGTTATCAAATTGTCAGATTATACCAAAATTAGTTCACCTGCATGAACCAACATTAGTGCACTTGTGTGAACTATTGCCTTACCTATGGAATAAGAATGAAGGTTATTAAATACAGACACTGCAGTCTATTCAATATTTGCTCTTGGAAGGTCAGAATCCTGCTGAGTCTTTGCTATGAAGTATTAGGTATTTGGAACTGAATAATATCATGATACATTTATTCAGGTTACTCATCCATTCGAGAGTCTTGGATTTATGCTAGAAGTACAGTTGTTGGCAGAAGCATTTCTTTATTTATCCTTTTTTGACTGGTTTAATCATACTAGACTAACAGCCTCTTTTTATGGAAGAGCTAAGGTGGTATTTATATACTAGGAGAAATTTGAACAGGGCCATCAGGGAACTTCCTCTACACTTTTTGATAGGAGCCATGGGGTCTTTTACATCCATCGGAACTTGCACTTACTCAGGCAGATCGGGACTCAGCTGAACATTTTGTCTCAAGGACAACACATCCAGGAGTACAACGCCTCCTTAGATTGCACTGCACTGCTATCTTCCTGGTTTGAGAATTGAACTCACACCTTTCAACACCAAAGGCAAGAGTGCTACCTGTTGTGCCACTAACAGGAGTGTGTCCTTTCATATGCTATCAGAAGGCATCTGATGGGCTGGGATAGAGGTGCTTAATTTCTATCCATATGCTCTTTCATTCTGCTTGGAAACTGTTTTTGCAATTGCTCATCAATCATTTGGGAAGGGAGTAAAAAGTGGTCTTTTATGATATGCCTACCCTCCTGCCTCTTGGTGGAAAAACTTCTTCCTTCCTTTTCTCACAACAGAAATGCTAGCTGCATGGTATAGAGAAATTAATCCCTGACAATGACCCATATTACCCATGTTAGATTAGTGCCTTGAGTGTTGTAGCAGTAGCAGGCAGAAGAGTGAGAAAAATAAAGAGGAAACAACTGCTCACCTCTCTGCGGGTGGAAGGTCAGGGCCAGGGGCGTCTGTCCTGGCACACTCATGCCACTTACAAAGACATATTACAGCTTCCTGTAAACACATTACATGAAATCCCTGAGTATACTATTTGCAGACCATATTATGCATGTTTTAAAAATCCTCTAATTAGCCTTAACCTTATCAATTTGGAGATGTCTGATATTGACTAAGAGTCTCTCAGTCTATTACTAGAGGAACATAGCTTCTCCCTTTACCTATTTTCATTTTACCCAACAAGTTGCTCACTTGTTGATTCACTAGCATAATTTCTCCCCTTAAGTAGATCATGCCAGAGGAGCACACATTGAATCCACAGCTGGTAGACATGACATCAGCCTCCACAAGTGTGTCTTATCCTTTCACCATTAATAGCTGAATATGCCAGTGATGTTTCAGGAAAGCCATACCATCATTCCTTACCTTACCTTATCCTATCAATGGAGCTCAGACATCACTTGAAAGATACTTAGCCTTGCTATAAGAATCACCTCTAGTCCATCACTGCATGGGTCTGCTTTGCTCTTATTTGGCCTCAGCACATCAGATACAGGATCAAGGGAGGACAAACTTTTAACTTGTTCTAGGACATAAGGGGGAGTAACATAGCCATCCTCTGTAACCTATCTACCTAAGACCTTCTATCCACCAAGCTACATTGTAAACTGTGTAAGAATCATGGCCTATTCCTCTCTCCCCTAAGCTCCTTTTAATATGTTCCTCCTCTTACCTAACCTACCTTCTATACTGCCACTCCTCTTTTTTTTAACTAACCTCAACTCATCCTCTGCTACTTCTGCTACAAGTCCTCCTGCCACAGCCTAATTTGTAACCTGAATAAGGATGAACTTTTCCTTAGGAAGGGTAAACCATAATCCCAAACTATTCCAGGTCCCTCCCTGAAATCTGGATAGGCTACAGTTATGAAGTCTACTCACTGTGCTGTGTTAGCTACATGTTGCATATATACCTATTCTCTATTCCAATAGCTTTAAGTCTCACTAGGCTAAAGTCAAGAATCATACTGTGTCACTATACAACTGACACCATACTTACCTCCTTACCTATGAATAATGTATTCTTCCTAACATCTTCTACCTGCTAGTCTATGAATAATATATTCTTTGTGAGTTTTTCTTTCACTTTAATCCTAAATTCCACCCCACCATAATTTATCAATTTAGGTCTTGTAGAGGGCATGCGGTCCAAGTATCACGGACTATATAACTGCTGTCAAGTGCACCCCAAGTGCACCCCAGCTAACCTGGACCTCAGATCTGCAAGGTTGACTGGTGACTCCCACATTTAGACAGTTTTACCTTGTGCCTCTGTAAAACAAATACATATCACTCTTCCTTAGCTGTAGTCTTGAACCAAGGTTTGATCTTATGCCTCAATTCCAACCAGATAAAGTCCATCTAGCATACTTACACATGTTGCTCAGTACACAAGGCTGTACTAAGTCCCTAGCATGCTAAGCAATAAAATCAATGGCATATAGAACAGTAGACCAAATAACCTGGCCGAGTCATGTCATGTGGATAGGCTTTCAGAATTAAACCCAATCTGTACATAGCCATTGAATGCCTGAATTTGCTTAGCATGATGTGGTTAAATTTTCCAAATCTGGCCCTTTGTATGTATGGGAGTGTTTCCAAGTGTCTTGGGTGTGTGTGTGTGTGTGTGTGTGTGTGTGTGTGTGTGTGTGTGTGTGTGTGTGTGTGTGTGTGTGTGTGTGTGTGTGTGTGGAGGGTGTGAAGGCCTGTGTATCTGAGTGTGGTCCATGCTGTTAGATAGAGTGACTGATTAAAATAGGACCTCAGTCAATAGTGTGGCCAAGCTCAATGTAGCCTTGTCTGTCTTTTAATCTGAGGTAGCTGCAGTATGTTTCTGTCTGCATGTGATAACATGTGTGGCCATTTACAATTATTTGTATGAAATATGAGTATGTGAGTGGGGGGTGCCTTTGTACGGTCTGCTATTACCTGTGCTACAAAGTATCACAGGTTGGTATGCTGTTCAACTGAACAGTGTACACGACTCCAGTGCAGCGATACATAGTCATGTACAACCCCACTTACTGAGATGCTACACTGGCAGGAATTAATATGACTAATCATTGATAAATGACAAAGCACCAAAACGTATTTGTGCAGCATGAGATGAGCTGCTTCACCACTGTTTATGAATCCCAGCCTTCATTCTTTTTCCCTCCAAGGTATCTGTACCTTATACCTCATTTCAGCCATTTATGTAGTATTCTTCCTCCACTTAAATCACAACCAGAAATGCATCCTTTTCCTTATCATAACAGTATGTGTGCCATTCTATTCAGCTGCAGCCTTGAGACAGAGTGACAACATAGCAGCTTGGCTCATATTTTTTGATTCTACACATCAAAACAATCAGATGGATCCAAGTTATATGCCTATTACTATTCACCCTTCACAACAGCAATACCAACCATTTGTACAGATCTAACAAAACAAAACTAAACACAATGCCTCGGGACTGTGTAACAAACTAAAAAACACTGTAAAAAGAGCTGTGTATTTGTACAGATCTCAGCCATCCATGTCCTGGTGTGGTGTAGTAGACCCCATCTCTTATCATATGGTTCTCATCAGCACAGATTCTAATTTCTTTCAGTCTGGCTCTGACCATCTAAACACCACTCCAATTTTCACATATAACCGAACAAGAAAATTAGTACCATCCCTTGACTATGATTACTTGCTCCAAACCTATGCTCCCTTGGACAACGAGAAGCTCTCACCATTTAATATATAGTGTCTATCCAACCACTGTGTATCTATGAATTCTCTTCCAGTCATATGAATAAAACACACTAATTGCAGAGAATTTTATTCAGGTTACTACTAGAAAGCTAATAACTTAGCATAAGGAACTTGCATTATAGGTTCATAGGTTCATAGGTTCATAGGTTTATACTAGGCTATCTGCCCTAAGGCATTTATAAGCCACCCCTTATATGAAAAAATACTGTGCCCATTAGTTTGTTGTGCCTCTGTCCAGCAGTGACACAGAGATGATTCCCGGGGTAAACCTACGATCTCCCATCCACAGGTCAAGATTTCTCTTGAACAGAGTCAGCGAGGTGCTCTGCCTCACATGGACCGGGATTTTATTCCACAGCATGGGGAGTCTCTGAGTGATAAATCTATCCCTCCAGCACGTCCTATTTATATCCGTGCTAAGGTTTAAGTCGCTTGCTCTAGTGGTTTTGGTGGATTTGCATTTTTTGAGGTGGAGCATGTCCATTAATTCCGGGTTGGACATGGCCTTGTATGTCAGGCACATGTCACCTCTGAGCAGACGGTATGCGACTGAATAGAGCTGGAGTTTCTTCAATCTGGCAGCATATGACAGATTTTGGAGTCCCTTTATCCTTTTGGTGAGGAACTTTTGGGGTCTCTCCAATTGCTGCAGATGTCGGGTGAGATACATCCCGAATGGGGCATTGTACTCGATCATTGGTCTGATAAGTGAAGAGTACAGGGGAACAATGACCTCACTAGATCTGGATGTGAATCCCTTCATGATCAGGTGGGCAATGTAGAAGGTCTTTCTAACCACTTTAGCAACGTGAGTGTCAAAAGAAAGGCCACTGTCAACCTGGGTCCCCAGGTCCCTGATAACCTCTTCTGTGCTTAGTGGATTGCCACCTATATGGTAGCTTGGGGTTACCTTGTTTTTCCCGAAGGGTATGACTATACATTTTTGGCGTTTAACTTCAGGCCATGGCTCTGGCACCAGCTATCTGTTTCCGTGAGTCCCTTCTGAAGGATATCCGTGTCCGATGCACTTTCCACTATGGCGCCCAGTTTGCAGTCGTCTGCAAACTTTGTCAGCCAAAGTCCTCCCATGTTGGCCTGTACTTCTGAGAAGTAGATGCCGAACAATAGGGGCCAAGGACCGAGCCCTGTGGGACACCACTTGTGACCAGCTTGGAGTCTGACATAGCGCCAGCAACTCTAACCCTGTGGGTTCTGTCCTTAAGCCAGTTTGCAACCCATCTTGTGACATATGGGTTTACATTTAAGCTGGTAAGTTTTTCTACAATACCCGAGTGGGGTATTGTGTCGAAGCCTTTGCAAGGTCAAGGTAGGCTGTATGGACTGCCTTTCCCTCATCAATGGCCTTGGTGACTGTTTCAAGAAGTCGACCAAGTTCAAAAGGCATGATCTTCCCTTGACGAAGCCAAACTGGGTCGGGTCCAATGTCTGCAAGTCCCCTATATCTTTGTTTATGAGCTCCATTATGATCCTCTCCATAGCTTTGCAGACTAGACTTGTTAAGCTTATGGGGCGGTAATTACCAGGGTCCGTGAGGCCGCCTTTGTGGAGTGGGACCACAGTTGCCGTACGCCACTCATGGGGCACGTATCCTGTGGTAAGGCTGAGATTAAACAGCTGCCTTATGTGCGGGTTTAATTCCTCATTTAGCTCGTGTAGCACACAGCCGGGGACACCATCCGGTCCCATTGATGCTGTGTTTTTAGCTTTAGAGAGAGCAGCTTTCACCTGTGCATTTGAGATGTCTGGGAGGCTACACTCGGCTGGGATAGTTATCTCTCCTTTAGGGGGTGGGAGTGAAGTTTGCACTGAACCTGTCTGCCAGTATGTTGGCAATGTCTGTGGGTTCAGTGATTTTTGTATCATTATGGACTAATTCTGAGCATATCTGGGAGTTTCCACCCAGGTTCCTAACATAGCTGAAAAAGGCCTTATGATTGTCCTTTGAATCCATGGCAATTTTTCTCTCAAAATTGGCCTTAGTTGATTTTATGAGTGCTCGTATTTTTTTACTAATAATGATCAGGGGTGACTTCCCTTTTATGGATTTTGTTCTATCATGTAATAGCTTTCTCCTCTTATTGTAAAGTTTGTTAATGGCTGGGGTCCACCAGACTGGACGTTTGCCCTTTGTGGAAAGAGTCTTGGTTTTATTTGGGATTGCCTGATCCATGCAGTCCTGGAGGTGTTCATAGAAGGCATTTGTAAGGGCTTCCGCAGCTTGGGTTGTGGTTTCCACTGGCTCAGGGGCCTTGAAGGATACCACACCAGTCTTGAGTAGTGTGAAGTTTGCTTTAGAGAAGTTCTTCACTGTGGTCTTTTTTGTTTGGGGTGGGGGCGGGATATGGATTTCAAGTGAGATTAGTTTATGATCAGATCTCACCAATGAGGGACATACCTCCGGTGTGGAGCATTTTGTCCCCATGTTTGTGACAATGAGATCCAGTATATTTTCTCCTCTCGTGGGAACAGTGACTAGCTGTTCCATGGCATTTGAATTTATGAACTCCAGGAACCATTGGGCTAGAAAGTTAGGGCTTGAGTAATGTTCCCAGTCTATATTCGGGTAGTTGAAGTCACCCAATATGATGGTGTTTGGAGATATATTTATACCTTCCAGTGTCTTCAGGAAGGCTGTGTGGGGTTCCTGAGTTTGAGAGGGTGGCCTGTAGCATGCTACAATTTGTAGAGCAGTTTTGCCTATGGTTAGTTGCACCTGGATGGTTTCCGAAGCTTCGTGCGTTGCCACCAACCTGGAGGTGTGGGTATCCTTTATGAATATGGACACACCCCCTCCTTTTGTGGTGTGGTCCGGGTTTTGGGGCCGGAACGCATGATATGAGGTAAAACCTAATAGTGCCGGGCTGCTCTCAGGAGCCTTGAACCAGGTTTCAGTTACAGCACAGACATCGATGTTCTCCATACTGAGAAGGGCCTCGAGTGCATGCATTTTGAGATTTAGACTTCTGGCATTGAGCAGCATTACCCTCAGTTTCTTCCCATTTTTGTTTTCTAGGGTGGTAGGTTTAGAATTTGAGCCTTGCCTAAAAAGGCACTATGGGGGTGGCAAGAGCCTTAGCCAATATCCGAATCCCAGGGTGACAGGTGCAAGCCGTCCCTTGAAGCAGCGTGGCTTGTCAAGCATGTCATCCCAGGCAGACAGACACTGGATCCCCTTTGAATGACACCAGACATTAAGCCAATTGTTAAAGCTGATCATCTTGTCTCTATATTGTGGCATCATTCTTGGTGAAGGAAGGATACTGCTCAGGGTCAGGGTCATACCTGCCTGGGCTACATAATCAGAGAGCTCCTCTATGTCTCTTTTCATGTATTCCAGGGAGGTGCGTCTCAGGTCGTTCACACCAGCATGGACAATGACTGTGTCATATTTGTACTTGCCATGGAGTGACCCGAGTGCTTGTGTTATGTGGCAGATTCTAGCGCCCGATAGGCAGCTTACTGTGATCCTCTCCTTGTTCAGCCTGGTGAGTGGGACGTCAGTGTGTCTGACTATGGAGTCACCTATGACAAGTATATTTGGTGTTGTATTTGGCCTTAAGGGCTGTGACTGCTTTGCACACTGCTTTTGTGGTTTATGTGTTGCTTGTGGGGTGTCTTGAGGTAGCAGTTGTTTGGGTGTCTGCTTTGGAGGCCTCTGCTGTTTAGGTAAATTTTTACTCAGAGCCTCCAAGTATGTCTTTGTGTGTTTATGTGTTTGATTCAGTGGAGTGGTAGCATTATGTGAGGCTGGTTTTGTGGTGTGTATAGTTGCCTTCTCCTCCTGTCTGGTCTTGCCAGTCCTGAGTTGAGAGAGCTCAGCCTCCAGTTTGGCTAAATAGCTGCATCTCGCAAGTATTTGTGTTATGTGGGAGGAGGAGAGGGTTGTCTGTGTACATGAGGCAGTTATAACATTGCCTCAAGATTCCCAGATTTACCAGCTGGACCGGAGAGGAGATTGACAACTGACCTTTGGACATGCTAGAATAATATTGGGAAATCCTTAATTGAAAACAAGAGCCAGTGGGGAGTGAGGGTGTAGTGCTTTTAATTTTTAGTGCTGACTTATATAATTGCTTTATTGAGCAAGTGCCAGGTAACTTGAGTGCAATGTGTTACAAGTAACTAAATGCAAAAACGACAAACAGTAACTTTCTTTCAAGTGAAACAAGGAAATAAGTACAGTAAGCAATGCAGATATCACTAGTGATCCACAGAAGCGCTGAGAAGTTGCGTATTAGGTGGAATTAGCTTCCAGGGAAATAACAGGCAAACAACAACAAGCATATAAACAAAGCTAGATTCAGCAGGCCTGGATCTAGTCTATGCTAGAGCAAACAAGGTGTACCAATTTCAGTAATATACAGTTCAAATATTCAGGCACTATAAACCCTCAACCAGAAATTCCCAGCTCAGAAGGGCAGAGTTCAGCCTCTTCTCCCACAAGAGTGCAGAACACGAACCTTCTTAATGTAAAATAACTGGCCTGAAGCCCAAGTGCCTAAACCAGAACTAATACACTTGGACACTGGGCTCTCAATCAGCAGTTCCCAACTTAGAAGGATGTAAGCTACCTGTCCTGCCAGCACAGTGCTTGCCACAAACCTTCCTAATGTAAAACAACTGGTCTGAAGCCCAAGTGCTTAATCCAAAAGACTTGGAATGATAGCTACACTTTAATCAAGTTACAACCAAGCAGTAATAGATACAATTGAATACTTTAGAGAATGTCTGGATTAGTGCTCAAGTTACACAAACAAAGCTAGATCCAGCAGGCCCGAATCCAGTCTATGCCACAGCAAACAAGGCGCACCAACTTCAGTAAGAAGCAGTTCAGATATGCATGCACTATAAGCCTTTAACCAGAAATTCCCAGCTCAGAAGGGCAGAGTCCAGCCTCTCCTCCCACAAGAGTGCAGACCACGAACCCTCTTAATTTAAAATAACTGGCTTGAAAGCCCAAGTGCTTAAACCAGAATTAATACACTTTTAGAATAACAGACACTGAGCCCTCAATCAGCAGTTCCCAACCTAGAAGGATGTAAGCTACCTGTTCTGCCACAAGAGTGCAGACCACAAACCCTCTCAGTGCAAAACAACTGGTCCTAAGCCCAAGTGTTTAAACCAAAAGGCTTAGAATGAGTTACACCAAGCAGTAATAAATACAATTGAGTATTTTAAGATGATGCAAAAGTAAAATGAAGTAGGTAGAAACACAAGTACAGTAAAAGCAGATTAAATTTTTTTTTTTTTTTTTTTTTTTTTTGATCTGAACAAGTGCTGAGATCAAAGAAGCAGATTTGAGTGCTGCAACTAGAAAACTGGCTAGTTATAAGAAAAAAAAAAACAAGCTAGAAGGCTTCCCTCAAACACAGAAGGGCTTGGGGGCTCAGAAGCCTACAAATAGTCTGTACCACTTAACAGGAAAGGCAGGAAATAAGCTTAATTTTTTTTTTTTTTTTTTTTTTTTTTTTTTTTTGTCTGTTTCCCAGATGCTCACTTTGTACACAGTAGGAGTGCCTGAAATCAGAATATGATCTCACTGCACTCAGTTGAGTGAGCAAATGAGATGGGCCCAGAGGCAGGCTGAGGGGCGGGCAGTTTCAAGGCCACTAAGATTAACTCCAAAACAAAAACAGGGAGGGTGGGTGGGAATAACTGAAGAGCAGAATAACAGTTAAATATTCCTTCAACACTCCTTCAACACAGTTTAAATCAACTTAAATACTGTAATTGCTAAAAAAAGTGCAGATAAAAGTACTTAAATTCTCTTATACGTCCAGTTGAATACAACCAAGTTTTTAGCTGGCCAAAGCTGAGATTTTAAGCAGAATATTTCACAATGCAGCAGTTTAAATATGCAAGGACAGGAAATCAAAGAGTGTGGCTACCCCCACACCTGTAATTACTAGCAAAAACTGAAGAGCAGAATAACAGTTAAATATTCCTTCAACACTCCTTCAACACAGTTTAAATCAACTTAAATACTGTAATTGCTAAAGAAAGTGCAGATAAAAGTACTTAAATTCTCTTATACGTCCAGTTGAATACAACCAAGTTTTTAGCTGGCCAAAGCTGAGATTTTAAGCAGAATATTTCACAATGCAGCAGTTTAAATATGCAAGGACAGGAAATCAAAGAGTGTGGCTACCCCCACACCTGTAATTACTAGCAAAAACTGAAGAGCAGAATAACAGTTAAATATTCCTTCAACACTCCTTCAACACAGTTTAAATCAACTTAAATACTGTAATTGCTAAAAAAGTGCAGATAAAAGTACTTAAATTCTCTTATACGTCCAGTTGAATACAACCAAGTTTTTAGCTGGCCAAAGCTGAGATTTTAAGCAGAATATTTCACAATGCAGCAGTTTAAATATGCAAGGACAGGAAATCAAAGAGTGTGGCTACCCCCACACCTGTAATTACTAGCAAAAACTGAAGAGCAGAATAACAGTTAAATATTCCTTCAACACTCCTTCAACACAGTTTAAATCAACTTAAATACTGTAATTGCTAAAAAAAGTGCAGATAAAAGTACTTAAATTCTCTTATACGTCCAGTTGAATACAACCAAGTTTTTAGCTGGCCAAAGCTGAGATTTTAAGCAGAATATTTCACAATGCAGCAGTTTAAATATGCAAGGACAGGAAATCAAAGAGTGTGGCTACCCCCACACCTGTAATTACTAGCAAAACTGAAGAGCAGAATAACAGTTAAATATTCCTTCAACACTCCTTCAACACAGTTTAAATCAACTTAAATACTGTAATTGCTAACGAAAGTGCAGATAAAAGTACTTAAATTCTCTTATACGTCCAGTTGAATACAACCAAGTTTTAGCTGGCCAAAGCTGAGATTTTAAGCAGAATATTTCACAATGCAGCAGTTTAAATATGCAAGGACAGGAAATCAAAGAGTGTGGCTACCCCCACACCTGTAATTACTAGCAAAAACTGAAGAGCAGAATAACAGTTAAATATTCCTTCAACACTCCTTCAACACAGTTTAAATCAACTTAAATACTGTAATTGCTAAAAAAAGTGCAGATAAAAGTACTTAAATTCTCTTATACGTCCAGTTGAATACAACCAAGTTTTTAGCTGGCCAAAGCTGAGATTTTAAGCAGAATATTTCACAATGCAGCAGTTTAAATATGCAAGGACAGGAAATCAAAGAGTGTGGCTACCCCCACACCTGTAATTACTAGCAAAACTGAAGAGCAGAATAACAGTTAAATATTCCTTCAACACTCCTTCAACACAGTTTAAATCAACTTAAATACTGTAATTGCTAAAAAGTGCAGATAAAAGTACTTAAATTCTCTTATACGTCCAGTTGAATACAACCAAGTTTTTAGCTGGCCAAAGCTGAGATTTTAAGCAGAATATTTCACAATGCAGCAGTTTAAATATGCAAGGACAGGAAATCAAAGAGTGTGGCTACCCCCACACCTGTAATTACTAGCAAAAACTGAAGAGCAGAATAACAGTTAAATATTCCTTCAACACTCCTTCAACACAGTTTAAATCAACTTAAATACTGTAATTGCTAAAAAAAGTGCAGATAAAAGTACTTAAATTCTCTTATACGTCCAGTTGAATACAACCAAGTTTTTAGCTGGCCAAAGCTGAGATTTTAAGCAGAATATTTCACAATGCAGCAGTTTAAATATGCAAGGACAGGAAATCAAAGAGTGTGGCTACCCCACACCTGTAATTACTAGCAAAAACTGAAGAGCAGAATAACAGTTAAATATTCCTTCAACACTCCTTCAACACAGTTTAAATCAACTTAAATACTGTAATTGCTAAAAAAGTGCAGATAAAAGTACTTAAATTCTCTTATACGTCCAGTTGAATACAACCAAGTTTTTAGCTGGCCAAAGCTGAGATTTTAAGCAGAATATTTCACAATGCAGCAGTTTAAATATGCAAGGACAGGAAATCAAAGAGTGTGGCTACCCCCACACCTGTAATTACTAGCAAAAACTGAAGAGCAGAATAACAGTTAAATATTCCTTCAACACTCCTTCAACACAGTTTAAATCAACTTAAATACTGTAATTGCTAAAAAAAAGTGCAGATAAAAGTACTTAAATTCTCTTATACGTCCAGTTGAATACAACCAAGTTTTTAGCTGGCCAAAGCTGAGATTTTAAGCAGAATATTTCACAATGCAGCAGTTTAAATATGCAAGGACAGGAAATCAAAGAGTGTGGCTACCCCCACACCTGTAATTACTAGCAAAAAGGTTTCAGCCAGTAACTAGTAGTTTATTGGTCATTTGGGGCCAGTTTCTAGCTTTTTCCAGCCCCCTGGTATAAAACACGCTAAACGCGCGTTTTCCAGCTTGTACCTACTCAGCACAGACTCCACGTGGGCCAGCAGAGTTATCCAGGCTACAGAGAGCTGAAAAAGCGACTTTTCTTGATAATAAGTATATTTTTGTTGCTTTTATCATCTGAATACCTAGCGACTGTATCTCGCCTGCCTTGCTGTTACATTGCAACTGTTTTTTCTGCATTTAACTTAATTTTGCACTTATAATCTCTGTTTGTTACTTATTAACTGTATTGTAGCATTTCTTCTGTGTTAGCTGTAATAGCTGGTTTATAGCATTTATAAGTGTTTGCTGTACCTGCCTATTCTTTGAGAAAAAAAAAAAAAAAAAAATCTCTTGTTTTTCCTGCTTTACTGGGTTAGATTAGTCCAGTTTCAGAGTTTGCTGATTCCTGGGCTTTGTTTGTAGTTCCTGTGTACTGTTTCCTTGCCTTATTTGGGGGAAAGGAAGTTACCTTGCTTACCAGTGAGAGGGGAAAGCATTGAGCTGCCTTTGGTCCAGTTTTGTGAGGTTTCAGCCAGTAACTAGTAGTTTATTGGTCATTTGGGGCCAGTTTCTAGCTTTTTCCAGCCCCTGGTATAAAACACTAAACGCTGCGTTTCCAGCTTGTACCTACTCAGCACAGACTCCACGTGGGCCAGCAGAGTTATCCAGGCTACAGAGAGCTGAAAAGCGACTTTTCTTGATAATAAGTATATTTTGTTGCTTTTATCATCTGAATACCTAGCGACTGTATCTCGCCTGCCTTGCTGTTACATTGCAACTGTTTTTCTGCATTTAACTTAATTTTGCACTTATAATCTCTGTTTGTTACTTATTAACTGTATTGTAGCATTTCTTCTGTGTTAGCTGTAATAGCTGGTTTATAGCATTTATAAGTGTTTGCTGTACCTGCCTATTCTTTGAGAAAAAAAAAAAAAAAAAATCTCTTGTTTTTCCTGCTTTACTGGGTTAGATTAGTCCAGTTTCAGAGTTTGCTGATTCCTGGGCTTTGTTTGTAGTTCCTGTGTACTGTTTCCTTGCCTTATTTGGGGAAAGGAAGTTACCTTGCTTACCAGTGAGAGGGGAAGCATTGAGCTGCCTTTGGTCCAGTTTTGTGAGGTTTCAGCCAGTAACTAGTAGTTTATTGGTCATTTGGGGCCAGTTTCTAGCTTTTCCAGCCCCTGGTATAAAACACGCTAAAAGATTAGCGATTTAGCCTTAATTAGCACGGAGTTGCCACCGTTGCACACTAGAGCAGCAGCAGTTAGCAAAGTTTAAACTATTTGGGCCATCTAAATTCCACTCTTCAAATTTTCCCTTATAACTACCTTCCTCGAACTATACTACTGATCAAACCTGCGTATCCTAAACTAAAAAAGATCATCTCTACTTGACTCCAAGTAGACTATACTCTATCTATAAAACCTAGCACTTGCTCCTACAGTACTTATCACCTTGATACAGCACTCTTGTTATAGATAGCACCCCAAAAAGGCAAGCCCCCTTTCTTGCTCACCCACATCCCCTGAAAACTCTTTTAAAGTTTTTTGTCTATTTCCTTCTAGCATGTCGAGGGATCAGTTGCTAGTGTCCTCTCCTGCTCAGCTGGTGAACCTGGGAATATTGAGGCAATGTTACAACTGTCTCATGTACACAGACAACCCTCTCCTCCTCCCACAAAACACAAATACATGCGAGAGATGCAATTATACGGCCAAACTGGAGGCTGAGCTCTCTCAACACAAGACTGGCAAGACCAGACAGGAGGAGAAGGTTACCACATACAATATAGACCCAGTCTCACATAGTACCATCACAACCACAAATCATACACATAAACACACAAAGACATACTCGGAGGCTCTGATCAAAAATCTACCAAAACAGCAGAGACCACCAAAGCATACACCCAAACAACTGTTACCTCAAAACACAACACCTGCAACACATAGACCTCACAGTCAGAGTGTCAAACAGTCACAGCCCTTAAGGCCAAACACAATGCCAGACACACTAGTCATTGGTGACTCCATAGTCAGACACACTGACGTCCGCCACCAGACTGAGTAAGGAGAAGGTCACAGTAAGCTGCCTGTCGGGCGCTAGAATCCGCCACATAACGCAAGCACTCAGGTCTCTCAACAGCAGGTACAAGTACGACTCAGTCATTGTCCACGCTGGTGTAAACGACCTGAGACGCACTCCTTGGACTACATGAAAAGAGACATTGAGGAGCTCTCTGATTATGTAGCCCAGGCAGGTATGACCCTGACCTTGAGCAGTATCCTACCTTCACCAAGAATGATGCCACAATACAAAGATAAGATGATCAGTTTTAACAATTGGCTTAAACTCTGGTGTCATTCAAAGGGGATCCAATGTCTGTCTGCCTGGGATGACATGCTGGACAAGCCACGCTACGCAAGGGACGGCTTGCACCTGTCACCCTGGGATTCCGGATATTGGCAAAGGCTCTTGCCACCCCATAGTGCCTTTTTAGGCAAGGCTCAAATTCTAAACCTTCCACCCTAGAACACAAAAAGGAAAAAACTAAGGGTAATGCTGCTCAATGCCAGAAGTCTCAATCTCAAAATGCACTCACCGAGGCCCTTCTCAGTATGGTGAACATCGTTGTCTGTGCTGTGACAGAAACCTGGTTCAAGGCTCCTGAGAGCACCCCAGCACTATCAGGTTTTACCTCATATCATGCTCCGCCCCAAAATCCGGACAATACCAAGAAAGGAGGGGGTATCCATATTCATCAAGGATACTTACACCTCAAGATTGGTGGCAACGCACGATGCATCGGAGACCATCCAGGTGCAGTTAACCATAGGCAAGACTGCTCTACAAATTGTAGCATGTTACAGGCCACCCTCACAAACTCAGGAATCTCACTTGGCCTTCCTGAAAACACTGGAGGAATAAATGTATCCCCTAATACCATCATACTAGGTGACTTCAATTACCCAAATATAGACTGGGAATGCTACTCAAGCCCAAACACCCTGGCCCAAAAGTTCCTGGAATTCATAAACTCAAATGCCATGGAACAACTAGTCACTATCCCCACAAGAGGAGAAAACATACTTGATCTCATCATCACGAACATGGGAGCAAAATGTTCAACACCAGAAGTATACCCCTCACTGGTGAGATCAGATCACAAACAAATCTCGCTGGAGGTCCTCATCCCACCCCCTCCTGAAACAAAAAAGACCACAGTAAAGAACTTCTAGAAAGCAGACGTTGCACGTCTAAAGACAAGTGTGAACGTCTTTAAGGCCCCTGAGCCGGGGGAAAATAGTACTCTAGCCGCTGAATCACTTACAAATGCCTTCTACCAGCACCTGCAGGACTGCATGGATAAGGCAATCCCAAGCAAAACAAAGACTCTTTGTACCAAAGGCAAGCGCCCAGTCTGGTGGACCCCAGCCATAAACAAACTCTACAACAAAAGGAGGAAGCTACTACATGATAGAGCAAAATCCTTGAAAGGTAAGACGCCTTTGATCACTATAAGTAAAAAGCTGAGAGCCCTCATAAAATCATCCAAAGCAAATTTTGAGAGAAGAATAGCTAAAGACTCTAAAGACAATCATAAGGCCTTCTTTAGCTATGTTAGAAACCTGGGAGGAAACTCCCAGATATGCTCAGAATTAGTTCAAAATGATGAGAAGATTACTGATCCTACAGACATTGCCAACATACTGGCTGACAGGTTCAGTGCAAACTTCTCCCCCGCCTCCCCCGCAAAAGGAGAGATATCTATACCAACAGATTGCAGACCCCCAAACATCTCTAATGCCCAAGTGAGAACGGCGCCTCAAAGGCAAAAACACAGCATCCATGGGACCTGATGGTGTCCCCGGCTGTGTGCTACATGCACTCAACGAGGAATTAAATCCTCAGTTAGGACAGCTGTTTAATCGTAGCCTCACCTCAGGATACGCACCCAGGAGTGGCGCAGCGACTGTAGTCCCACTTCACAAAGGCGGTGCCTCCACCGACCCTGGAAATTACCGACCCATTAGCTTGACAAGCCTTATCTGCAAAGCCATGGAGAGGATCATAATGGATCTCATAAATAAAGACATAGGGAATTCGCAGACTCTGGATCCAACCCAGTTTGGCTTTGTCAAGGGCAGGTCATGCCTTTTAAACTTGGTTGACTTTTTCCAAACAGTCACCAAGGCCATTGATGAGGGAAAGGCAGTCCATACAGCCTACCTCGATCTGGCGAAGGCCTTCGACACAATACCCCACTCGGTATCATTGAAAAACTCATCAGCCTAAATGTTAACCCATACATCACAAGATGGGTTGCAAACTGGCTGAGTGACAGAACCCACAGGGTCAGAGTTGCCGGTGCCATGTCTGACTCTAAGCCTGTCTCAAGTGGTGTCCCACAGGGCTCAGTCCTGGGCCCACTCTTGTTTGGCATCTACTTTCCCAAGTACAAGCAAACACGGGAGGGTTATGGCTGACAAAGTTTGCAGATGACTGCAAACTGGGTGCCGTAGTCGAAAACACATCTGACACAGATATCCTTCAGAAGGGTCTCACAGATACGGATAACTGGTGCCAGAGCCACGGCCTAAAGTTAAATGCCAAAAAATGCATAGTCATACCCTTCGGAAAAACAAGGTTACCCCTAGCTACCATATAGGTGGAAATCCACTGAGCACAGAAGAGGTTATTAGGGACCTGGGGACCCAGGTTGACAGCAGTCTGTCATTCGACACCCATGTTGCAAAATAGTTAGGAAGACCTTCTACATTGCCCACCTTATCATGAAGGGATTCACATCTAGATCAAGAGAGGTCATAGTCTCCTATATTCATCACTCATCCGACCAATGATTGAGTACAATGCCCCATTCGGAATGTATCTGACCCGACACTTGCAGCAGCTGGAGAGGCCACAAAAGTTCCTCACCAAGAGGATTATGGGTCTCAAAAATCTGACCTATGCTGCCAGACTGAAAGAACTCCAACTCTATTCAGTCGCCACCGCTTGCTCAGGGGTGACCTGTGCCTGACATACAAGGCATTATCAAACCCTGACTTGATGTACATGCTTCACCTCAAAAATCTAGATCCATCAGAGCCACAAGAGCGGAGACCTAAACCTTGACACGGCCATTAATAGAACGTGCTGGAGGGATAGATTCATTACCCAAAGACTCCCTATGCTGTGGAACAAAATCCCGGTATATGTGAGGCAAAGCACCTCGCTGGCTTTGTTTAAGAGAAATCTTGACCAATGGATGGGAGATCGCAAGTATACCCCAGGGATTACCTCAGTGTCACTGCTCGACAGAGGCACAGCAAAATAATGGGCATAGTTCCCCAAACCTAAGGGGTGGCGTAAGCCACAAAACTATGGGCTAGGCTTGTAAATGCCCTCGGGCAGATAGTCTAGTATGAACCTATGAACCTATGAACTATGAACTGAAGAGCAGAATAACAGTTAAATATTCCTTCAACACTCCTTCAACACAGTTTAAATCAACTTAAATACTGTAATTGCTAAAAAAAGTGCAGATAAAAGTACTTAAATTCTCTTATACGTCCAGTTGAATACAACCAAGTTTTTAGCTGGCCAAAGCTGAGATTTTAAGCAGAATATTTCACAATGCAGCAGTTTAAATATGCAAGGACAGGAAATCAAAGAGTGTGGCTACCCCCACACCTGTAATTACTAGCAAAAACTGAAGAGCAGAATAACAGTTAAATATTCCTTCAACACTCCTTCAACACAGTTTAAATCAACTTAAATACTGTAATTGCTAAAGAAAGTGCAGATAAAAGTACTTAAATTCTCTTATACGTCCAGTTGAATACAACCAAGTTTTTAGCTGGCCAAAGCTGAGATTTTAAGCAGAATATTTCACAATGCAGCAGTTTAAATATGCAAGGACAGGAAATCAAAGAGTGTGGCTACCCCCACACCTGTAATTACTAGCAAAACTGAAGAGCAGAATAACAGTTAAATATTCCTTCAACACTCCTTCAACACAGTTTAAATCAACTTAAATACTGTAATTGCTAAAAAGTGCAGATAAAAGTACTTAAATTCTCTTATACGTCCAGTTGAATACAACCAAGTTTTTAGCTGGCCAAAGCTGAGATTTTAAGCAGAATATTTCACAATGCAGCAGTTTAAATATGCAAGGACAGGAAATCAAAGAGTGTGGCTACCCCACACCTGTAATTACTAGCAAAAACTGAAGAGCAGAATAACAGTTAAATATTCCTTCAACACTCCTTCAACACAGTTTAAATCAACTTAAATACTGTAATTGCTACCAAGTGCAGATAAAAGTACTTAAATTCTCTTATACGTCCAGTTGAATACAACCAAGTTTTTAGCTGGCCAAAGCTGAGATTTTAAGCAGAATATTTCACAATGCAGCAGTTTAAATATGCAAGGACAGGAAATCAAAGAGTGTGGCTACCCCCACACCTGTAATTACTAGCAAAAACTGAAGAGCAGAATAACAGTTAAATATTCCTTCAACACTCCTTCAACACAGTTTAAATCAACTTAAATACTGTAATTGCTAAAAAAAGTGCAGATAAAAGTACTTAAATTCTCTTATACGTCCAGTTGAATACAACCAAGTTTTTAGCTGGCCAAAGCTGAGATTTTAAGCAGAATATTTCACAATGCAGCAGTTTAAATATGCAAGGACAGGAAATCAAAGAGTGTGGCTACCCCACACCTGTAATTACTAGCAAAAACTGAAGAGCAGAATAACAGTTAAATATTCCTTCAACACTCCTTCAACACAGTTTAAATCAACTTAAATACTGTAATTGCTAAAGAAAGTGCAGCTAAAAGTACTTAAATTCTCTTATACGTCCAGTTGAATACAACCAAGTTTTTAGCTGGCCAAAGCTGAGATTTTAAGCAGAATATTTCACAATGCAGCAGTTTAAATATGCAAGGACAGGAAATCAAAGAGTGTGGCTACCCCACACCTGTAATTACTAGCAAAAACTGAAGAGCAGAATAACAGTTAAATATTCCTTCAACACTCCTTCAACACAGTTTAAATCAACTTAAATACTGTAATTGCTAAAAAAAGTGCAGATAAAAGTACTTAAATTCTCTTATACGTCCAGTTGAATACAACCAAGTTTTTAGCTGGCCAAAGCTGAGATTTTAAGCAGAATATTTCACAATGCAGCAGTTTAAATATGCAAGGACAGGAAATCAAAGAGTGTGGCTACCCCCACACCTGTAATTACTAGCAAAAACTGAAGAGCAGAATAACAGTTAAATATTCCTTCAACACTCCTTCAACACAGTTTAAATCAACTTAAATACTGTAATTGCTAAAAAAAGTGCAGATAAAAGTACTTAAATTCTCTTATACGTCCAGTTGAATACAACCAAGTTTTTAGCTGGCCAAAGCTGAGATTTTAAGCCCTTTGTTCACTGTTAAAGTTCAAAAATAGTTCATAATAAGAGAATCATAATTAAACAATGTTGCTAGTAAGCAGCCCTTGCCTGTTAAACTAAAATACATGAAAAAAGTATATTGCTATGATGTGCAGAGGTCCATGCACCAGTTATAATGAACTGATCAATCTTCCATTACTGCCACTAAGTCAGTTCATCCTGTGCAGTCTTATCAGTTCAAAGACATATATTACAGCAAACATTAGCAAAGAAGTAACTGCATCACTACTAAGATAGAGCAGAATGTCAGTGTTAGATACATATTAAAACAATGCAAAACAAGACATCAACTGTCATGCTAAGACCTCCTACTAACCATACTGCAAAGCCATTACACCACCTTGCATCCCCTAAGCTATCAATGGTGGACAAATTTAACTTGCGTACTTTTCCCCAAAATGCCACTGTACTGCTCACATTCTCCACCCATATCATCCTAAGAACTACACCTGATACCAGTATTCTTAATTTGTATGACTAAATATGGTAAATCAACCATGTGAGCCTTATCGAAATAGTATACTCTCTTCATTATAGTATTATTATTGGTCCGTATTAATAATCCAAGGATAATTAGCCTAGTTCAAACAATAATTAGCTTTGTTATCAGTCTATATCATTTCACTATTAGGTACAGTTCAAAAGTCAATTAAAATCTATATCATCAGTGAGATATTGGCACAATTACTGTTTCTCATAAATGTGTTTACAAAATTTTGGTCTGAGGTCTGTTTAGGAGCTCTGCCTCATTAAACGCAATTTTATTAACATTATCAACCATTTAACAATCAAAATTAGATTAAAAATCAAAAATATCTGGAGAAAACCTGACATCAACAGATATTCAATTCTATAATCAAGGAATTATTTGCATTATAAGTTTACTTCTTAACGATGCTCTCATTGGAATAACAAATCTATATTATTGTGGCTATATCCCCAGGAATTGTTAGCAAGAGAAATATTGTAAATAACTTGTAGCATTTTTTTATTTAAAATTTTATAAGCACTATTTACTTTATCCATGGTAGGTATGTCAGAAATTAAGTAAATATAAATTCAGAGCTTGACATTTTTCTTGCTATGTTAAGTTTTGAACAAAAGGTATTCTTTTCATGAATTTCATCTGAACTGTTTCAGGTAATACAAATTGTTTCTTATCGTGAAAACAATATGCGCTATATATTGCAAAATTTGACAAATGTAAAGTTTATACAAAAGTACTAAACTGTCACCATCTGTTAAAGATAAAGATTTAACGACTCACTACATTAGATGAAAAGCACAGTCCATAATACTGTTTATATGAGATGAAAATGAAAAATCAGAACAAATAAATGTTCCCAAATCTTGGAAATTACGAGTCTCATAGAAAATAACTTCATTATGAAATAAATTAGGTATGAGAACTGGTCTAAAAGACACATTACTTCACACTTATTTTAACTAAAGTTAAAAATAACCTGTTTGGCTCTAGTTAAAAATCAGTGAAGAAACTGAGATGCTGGCATAAAGTTCCCTTTACAGTTAAGTATGAATCCTGTCTTGCACCTATCTGCACCTTTGGCTTGCCAGCAGTAACTGTTCATAGAACTAGTTGATAACACTAGATTAAATAAAAAGGGGCACAAAACCAAACACTTAGGAACTCCAGACAGCACAAGAAGATATTCATAAAGATGCTCTTTTATTGAAATATACTATGTATGTCCAGGCAACCAACAATTAATCCAATTGATCAAAATTGGATTATAACTATATTTCTTCAATGTTGTTATAATAAATCTGTGAGAAATACTAAAAAAAGCCTTTGTTAATTAATATAAATAACACCGAGTGATACTGATGAGTCAACTGGCAAAATTGCTTGGTTGTAAATTCCACAAGATTAGTTAGTGTAGACCCATGTTGGTTTAAATCCGAGTACCCTGAATAATAATTTAGGTCCACTAATAGTTTCAATAATCTCCAGTCATAACATTTACAAATATTGATATAAAATGAAGAGGTCCATAGCTGGATAACCCCATTTTGTCTCCCTTTTTACATTTTGGTAAAATGACTGGATTTTTCCATAATGGTGGTATAATACAATTTTGTAATAGTGTATTATAAATTAAATATAACACTGATGGAACATTATCTTGTAGTCTGTGGACCAATAGAGCAGGTATTTGGCATGGACCCATAGAAATCTTATTGACTTTTTTTGCTTCTGAAATTAAATCAGTACTAATAATAAGACAATTGAGACTGCGGTGGTGGTGCTGCGGTAGTGTTGCCGCCTCACAGCAAGACGTTGTCCTGTTTGATTCTCAGCTAGAGCGTCTTCTGTGTGGAGACATGCATGAATGGGTGTACCTTCGTTGAAGGTTGTGCATCAGGGCTGGCAACTCGGCACGTAAAAATCTACTGCCAATCATTAGCAGGCCGGAGTTCCACTGTGGTGACCCCTAACTGGGAAAAGCTGAACGACACACAAAAAAAAAACTAATAATAGGACAATTGACATTTAGATTAGGATCTGACTCAAAGTAAATGGTTGTAACTAAGTTTTGTGTTGAATGGAGAAAAAAATAAATTCTTCTGCTATCTTCTTAGGTTCAATTTCAATTTCCCAGTTATTAATATAGATGATATTGAATCATTATTTTTAATAATTAAATTAATTTATTTATAAAAATGTTTCTTGTTTGTAGGTGAATTTGATAGATGAGTTTCATACTTAAATTTCTTTTGTTTTTAACTAGTTCATATTTTTGTTTGATTCAATTTTGTTTTAATTTCTAAATGTGGCTTAGTCCTATACTTCTGAAATAATATTTTCTTTCTTTTGTATAATTTGCACAATTTGACATCCCACCAATATGGTAACTGATTAGTTTTATATGCCTTACATTGAGAGACCTTTTTCATAGTTTCATACAGTATAGATTCCAACAGAGATTATCTGTCAT
Source organism: Protopterus annectens (assembly GCF_019279795.1). Lineage (NCBI taxonomy): Eukaryota > Metazoa > Chordata > Ceratodontiformes > Protopteridae > Protopterus > Protopterus annectens. Next base: position 1,671,596,385 of record NC_056739.1, read on the forward strand.
CATTCTCTACACATGACTGTTCAAACCAGCTTACTGTACTGACCTTCTCTATTATAATTTTAAAATTTAAATCTTGAAAATATTTTTTCTTATATATATATATATATATATATATATATATATATATATATATATAACTCTATGTCATTGTTTTTGACCTAATGAAATACACAAAGATATAGAGCAGTGGGCAGAGCTCCTCAAGGGAGGGGCCACCTGAACTTCAATAACTAGAGATGTACAATTAGTGACTAAAAGATCTAAGACATGATTACGTCTTGTAGAAATGTTAAGCATTTGAGTCATGTTAATGTGTACTAAGCAATCTTGAAAATCTGATTCCAGCTTCCTACGAGATTAATAATTTAACCAATTGATTTTTGGGTTATCCATATCACCTATCAAAAATAACTAAATCATGCATAAAAATGGGATTCAAGGAATTCAGTAAATTCATTGTGAGTTTTGAGTCATTAGATGGTTTCCTCTGAGAATATTATAATCTCATAGTGCTCAAGGGTGTATGTATGTCAACTGCTATCATTTCTAAATTAGTATTAAGTGTTATTAATTTATATGACAATCCATGTTAGCAATAGTAATACTGTTATTGTCATCCCACCCATGTGTGCCTTTCTCTATCTTTCTCTCTTATGCATATCAAGTTGAAAATGTGTAATAATCCCTTGTATCATTTAGCTTACATTAAATTATTCATCAAATATAAATATCAGAGATAAAGTCCTCCCAGCTGCTTGCTACTCCAGTATAATCCAGGAAGTAAATTTAATTTATGGAGGTACAGCCTCCAGGACTAATCACATAATGCTGATTTTATTAAGCCTGCATTAATCCGTGGGACAACAAAGACCAGATCTACCTTACCAGATAGTTATTAGAGCCATAGTTAGGTCTTCTGGCACTATGTACAGTTCTCAGACAAACAAAACAAACAAACAAACAGAACTCTAAACTGCAGTGGCTACATTTACTGAAGAAATGTAAAAAAAAGTTTATGTAAGCCCCTTCCTACAGTTACTAAAACACAAATGTACTAAATATATTATTTTAAGAAGCTGTGATATCAGACTGAGATTTTTAAATTAATGCTAGTACTGCACTCACACAGCACTGGCAACTGATGGCCATGTCCCCTAAAAGCTTTCACCCAGGGCAACTATCCACATTGGCCTACCTTACTTAGAGTTTGGCCTGCCCTACTTAGAGTTCTGCTTCCAGTATATAAATTTCAGTGTCTACTTTCCAAATATGTGTCAATACTGGTACCTGTTCTTCAACCATCAGTGACTTCTAAGTCTTTTCTTGCCAATCATTTATCCTTCTTCCCATTACAAAATCTACAAGCCTCATCACATGTTTTAGTATTCTTTTTATTTTTTGTTTGGCCTTCCCTTTTTTATGCACCTAAGTTCACTGTTCTTGCTGCCTATAATTAAATTACCTAATTCTCAGCTAGTCCTACCTCCTCCTCCCCCCATACACATCACCCCAAACTACACCTAAACCCTTTACTTCCATTGTAGCTATGATCCCATTGCATCATTTTACCCTTTGGCCCAACCTCTCCAACTGCAATCTATGAGAAAAACATTATTATTTCCTAGGTGAAAACTTTACCTCATCAGCCAGAATCTGAGCAGAAATGATCGACCTCTCCAGGTCTGATTAAAAACCTGTCAAGCTGAAATGCAAGAAGATATATTAACAACTCCCATAGTCACAGTGAGTCCATAAATGTAGACTTAGAGCAGCCTACACAAGTACATAAAATCACCTTAACTACCCATCTTCTTCTGCTTCCTTCCTAAAACAGTTATACATAACTTTAGATTTCTGTCTTCACAGGTGGCACCTGTGTTTGTATATGTGTATAAGATTTTAGTAAATGCTTTACAGCTTATATAATTACTTTATGATGTCAACAATATATGACACATTTCCAAAGCAAAACCAGAAATAATACTAATATGCCTATGCCTGAGTATTGTAAACATTGATACTATTGTTTATTACTCTGATCCTTGCTATGACCATACCTACCTGATTCATTACCTTGCATTACATTTTTTCTGTGTATATGCTTATCATCTAACTTATAATAGATAGGCAGTCTAAATATTAGGTCATACATACACAATTTGCATTGTTAAACTACACCCAATGTGTTTAGCTCATCCATAATATACTCATGTACATCTTTCTCTCATCCCACTTCTACTTCTTTGTATAATGCTTATATTGTCTCCATTGCTAAGCAACCTTATTCCTTTTGTGAATAGCAGCAAACATACAACAAAAAAGAGAAAAAAAGAAAACCTAACATTTACCCTAGGCATCTGCAGGTCACCACCCCCAGTACATCTGACTAACAAGACCTTCAGCACTTTGGTTATCATCATACTGTTGTATTAGATAGTTTTCTACTTCTTTCCTATTCACCCTCTACAACATTGTGTATATTCACAGACCTGTATGTATATGTGGTGGGGGTGCAGAACTAACCCCACAGCTCCCAGTATAATATCACTAGACACTAGCATACACAAAATACTTACTAACACCATTTTAACTGTTTAGAATATTTAATATGCATACAGCCTCCTTATGCTTTCAAACTTAGTGTCCTATACATTACCTGGACATGTAATTCACATCTACAGCTGTGTAAGGGGATATTTCAAAGGCAACTGCTTCTGACCCTCAAAAAGTGGCCTTGTGGGCAAGAATGGGGAAAGGTTGGGGAAGAAAGGAGATAGACCTTGAGAAGGGTGGGTAGAAGAGTGGCTGTAGCTATGCATTACACCCTCTTATTCTACTGCCAATCCCCAAATGCTGTATATATAACTAATGACATATCACAGATGCTTATATTTTTTTAACACCAACACCCTACTGGTCAACTTCTCCTGCCTACATATATGCTGCTTAACAGAAATATGTTGCAAACATGGAAGAAAGGAGAGCATGTTAGGGATTATTTATTTACATTATATATATATATATATATATATATATATATATATATATATATATATGGTTTACTATTACAAGGTCGAACGGCACTCATTATGTACTAAGTATATATATATATATATGTCGAAGTCAAAACATCAATCTAGGAATGGTGTTAACATGGGTTGAGGTAGGTGTTCGTATTATTCTGAACTACAAACATCTCCCCTACCTTGACCCATGTTGAAACCCATTCCTAGATTGTTTGTTTGAGTTCGCGATTATCAGTTTCGACCTTCCGTTGTCGACTATACTACAGTCGAAGGAGTGCCGTTCGACCTTGTAATAGTAAACCATATATATATATATATATATATATATATATATATATATATATATATGTATAGTGAGTTTTCTATTAAATGTGTGGAGTCAGCCAAACTCCAGTATGTGAATGCATGTTAGCCTCCTGCAAGTCTTCTTTCCCACAGAAATAACTTGTGCTGCAATGAACCAAAAAGAGAAATAAATAACTAACTTTAGATGAATTATTTCTGCAGTTGCTTAATAAACAGTTGTCTTAAAGTATTCTAAAAAAAAAAGTTTTCTAAAAAATAAATTGAAACCAGTTTTCAAAACTATAGTATTATTTGTTGTTCTGACTTTTTCTTCTAATAAGCAATCATGCCACTTTGTACAGAATCATGCTAATTCAGCAGTGCTCTTTATAATGGCATGTAGCCTCAAGAGTGTTATTTCTTCTACACACAAAGATTGCCTGTTAAAATTGTGCCCCTACTGTGCTGTGTGCATTTCCCTGCAATGTCTTTCTTGCAAACACTAATGATACACTTTGTCAAAGTAAAGCAAGCTGATTCATACAGATATAACAGTAGGAAACCAGTACTAGTATAAAAGAATTAAAATATTTTAGCAGTGTAAGCTTTATAAATAATCTGGCTTATTATTTTTATTCTAAAGTCATTAATTTACTTTTTTCTGGAATTCTGAAAGGCAAAAATATCAGACTGAAAACAAGAACAAAATGTAACCACATCGTTATTAGAAAGAATTATTAAAAAGCCAGATAAGGAAAATAAAATGGATATAACTATACTGTATAAGCTATGAAAGGTGAGAGCCAAAGACCACACAGGCTAAGCAGCCAGTCTCTAGCAATTAAGCTGAAAAATACAAATAAATCAACACAGAGACAGTTGATAGGTAGATATATAGAGAGATAGAGTTAGAGCTAATTCTTTTTAGACACCACAACTGCCTTGCATGGCAGTTATTATAGAGGAGTAAGGTTTCCTATTGTATTTCTGAGAACCATAACTATGATCCTGAGAACAATGAGATTTTAAGTGCAATTACAGGGAAATATCTATGAACTCTCAAATTCCTGTATCTCAGAATACTCCCTTTTCTCAGAGATATAGTAATCTCAAGAGTTACAAGTTATGAAGATGGGGATGTAGCCTATGATCTTGAGTGGTGCAGAGGGGCTTGTCCCCTGCAACAAATAAATAAATAAACATTTTAACTGTAACAACAAATTTTAAACTTCACTGTTATATTTGGAGGATCCCATTTACTTTTTATAGAGTTTCTCAGGACATATATCTAAGCGTCTCAAAATTCTAATTGACAAGGATTGAGGCTGAGAGCTTTTAATGAGTGCTTCTTCTAGTTTGGAGTTTGATTCCCTCTGTTTCTACCATTTGACTCTGAGCAACTTACCTATAAATATAATGCTTCAGGATAAAGGAATATGTTCATTTAGAGAAATTTCCTGGCTAGCATATAAAAATAAAATATCCATTTTGGCAATGACTATGACATACATTGCCCATGTTACTCTACAGGAAAAACTGTGTGGATGGGTTTAGTAACTGTGTAACAATATTAAAAGTAACAGGTGAAATATTTAAAACACTGTAATCAATAATGCTGGAGGTAAAGTATACACAAACTATGAAACAATACCATATTGAAATGATTCACTAGCTCATCAGCTGATGTGTAATATAGATTACACATTTTCAACTGAAAGTGCTTCTTTTTTTATTTTGAAGTTCAAAATGTAGTATAGGAAGGCCATAGGGCAAAATGCATGCATAATAAAAGACTAAGAACTTTTGAAAAAATGTGTACTTTTTCAAATACAGCCCATGAAATAAAAACATACTGCCAGATTCAATAAAGCCTACATGGTCCATTTCTACCATGTGGACAGTACAACACACACAATAGCGCATTGCCAACAAGGTAAATACTATGGCATGCTAATTACAACATTCACAGTTTGATTGTATGCTAATCAACCAGTCTAAGATGGAGGAGCTATTCCACAAGCTGTAAAGCAATTGTGTAGTCTCAGTGCTGGTTTTTCCTGTGAATTCTAAAATCCATTGGAATACAGCCATGGAAAGGAGTCTACAAAGAAACAATATTAGGAGCTGTGTTGCTTTAATTCATGTGTATGTGCAACAGGCTGAGGTCTACACTGCTGCTGCTGCTAATAGACCACAGCCAAGAAGGAGAAGAGTTTTCAGATCCCATTTAACTTATCACAATCTACATTATGTGGAAATTGTAGTGTGTTACAGAGTGGATAGAGAACCACCATAGGAGCTCTACAACCTCTGTCGTCCTCAACTCAGAGACAGGGCAAACCGAGGGGAACCCATACCAGTGGAGGGAAACATATGTGTAGCACTTTGAATTTTAGGTACAGATACCTTTCAGACACCAAAAGGGGATATGCTTGGGTTTTCACAGACATCAGCATCCAAGTCCCTCCATAAATTCCCAAATGCTATGCACCAACATAGTAAATAAACTTTCAAGACCGGAAAAACAAACTAGCAAAAACCACCGCTAATTCAAAAGCCAAGAACTCGACTCATGCCAGTCCAAAACGTAAAAAACATGAAAAACAACGAATTTTATTAAGCCACTGTAAAAGCTTTTCGTTAGTACCTTGCACTAACTTCTTCAGACAAGCAAAACATTCACACCATTACAAGTGAGTTTAAATACCAGCATTGAAACACTTAACCACGCCCCTTGCTTTCCCTTTAGCTCCTTAAAGGTACAGATCACAGCTAACTAAGGTGCATTTTCACCATTACAAGTGAGTTTAAATATCAGCATTGAAACACTTAACCACGCCCATTGCTCTCCCTTTAGCTCCTTAAAGGTACAGATCACAGCTAACTAAGGTGCATTTACACCTTTTTGTTGGTTGGGTTGAAGCGTCATGCTTCCATTATTAGTATTTATGCTGTAGGTTGAACATCGTTATTTTTATGTTATTTTATATATTTTATATATTTATCTACTTTATACAGTTTAATAATCAAAATATTGGGCTTTTTTCTTTCAGTTTCAAAGCCTGCTATTATTACAGTCTCGGTGTATGAATTTTTTATTATGTTAATAGAGAATTGCAAATGCACCTTAGTTAGCTGTGATCGGTACCTTTAAGGAGCTAAAGGGAGGGCAAGGGGCATGGTTAAGTGTTTCAATGCTGGTATTTAAACTCACTTGTAATGGTGTGAATGTTTTGCTTGTCTGAAGAAGTTAGTGCAAGGTACTAACAAAAAGTTTTTACAGTGGCTTAATAAAATTTGTTGTTTTTCATGTTTTTTACGTTTTGGACTGGCCTGAGTCGAGTTCTTGGCTTTTGAATTAGCGGTGATTTTCGCTAGTTTGCTATGCTCCAACATGCTAGAGACCACATATATTTTCCCTGGACTCCTGAGGATAGGCCCAGAAATATGCAGCAGTTCTACCCTGTAGCATACTACCCTGAAATACTGGGTGCCATAGATTACATAGATATAGAAATTAAGGCACCACCTGATGAACAGGGAAGGCTCTACATAAATAGAAAGGGCTTTCATTCTATTAACTCCCAAGTCATGTGTAATGCTAAGGGGATCATCTTGAATGTGTGTGCTGCCAACCCAGGCAGCTACCACGAATCACATACCTGGCACACCTCCCTGCTGTATCAGATATTCACTAGTGGGGATATCCCATAGGATCATTTACTGAGGAATGTAGGTTATCTACTGTAATCATGGCTAATAACACTCATCAGAAATCCACACACACCTGCTGAAGAATGCCATAATGATGCACATGTGCAAACCCGAAATATCATAGACCATGTGTTTCAGCTGCTGAAGTGACAGTTCCGGTGATTAGATACATCTGGGGGAGTCCTGCTGGACAGTCCATGTACATGTACTGAAATATTCACTGTATGTGGCATGCTACACAACATCATCCTGAGAAAATAGCTTCAGCATGATCAGCAAGGGGCACACATCCCACCACCAATGGTAAGTTAATTACAGCCACATGCAGGTGAGGAGTTAGAGGGGAATTATCAGCTGCTGTGGGTGTAGGCAGACATAGGCATGCTCAATATGCTCTTAGGCTAAGAGGCAATGCATAGCACACTCACTCACCACCTAAGGGGTGTCTACTCCAAGGTGATCTCTGCTTAACATACAAGGCCATGTCAAACCCAGAGCTGTTGGACATGCTACACTTAAAGAAATCCCAATCCCACAGAGCCACATGCTCCAGGGATCTAAATCTTGTCATCACAATAAACAAAGCATGCTGGAGGGATAGGTTCCTGACCCAGAGACTCCCCAGACTCTGGAATAGACTGCCCATACATGTCAAGCAGAGCACCTCTTTGGCCCTCTTCAAAAGGAACCTTGATGATTGGATGGGGGAAAGGAAATTCACCCCGGGATCACATCAATTGCCCTGCTAGACAGAGGTCCAGGGAAGTAAATAGTGTGGGAAGAAATAGCCAGGGAATTGTTATGGCTAGGCTTGTATAGACCCTAGGGCCAGTAGCCTAGTACCAACCTATGAACCTATAAAACCTTCCTCCTACACACATACATATAGTAATATTGATGCCAGGCAATGCTCACAACCTTTACCAACCCATATAATGGTTGTGTACTGCTAGCATCAGACATAATCACCCCTGAATTAAAACTGTTGCTGTGGTGAATTTACAAGGTAAATGTTGAACCTAGAGTGTATTGTCTAATAATATAAATGACTGTCATATTCTTTCATGTCATTATTTGGCAGTGTAAACAAGTAAAAGGTGGGTGATTTGTACAGAAATAAGCTTAACATGTGACAGCTGAGACTTATGTGACTTATATGTGTCCATTATTAAGTAGTAGGCCTCAGGCATCAAAGATTCACACAGTCATACCTCTCAAAAGTACTGATGGTCCACAAATGACCTCAGTTTAGCACCATAAGTTTGTACTGGAAAATCATTAAAGAGAGAAATTAGAAAGTAATGAGACACATTTTGGTTTCAAACTTTACACCCCTCACAAGATTATGAACAATACTGATGCAAAAAAAGTTTGATGCTATCAACTGTCTAACATTCTAAGACCAATATAAGTCAAAGGTACAATTACCAATTCAACATCAGAAATGCAGATATACGAAACACTAAGTCAAGCTATGCACCCTGAGCATCAGATACAAAGTGTATGTATGCCTGAATCCAAAAGATAGAAAACTGGGATATGGCACAGTTATCATCACTTGTACAGGGTGTTGTGGAGGGGAGGTAGGAAGCCTAGGTGGACACAAAAGGTCAGTCAGTGTGTGTGAGTAAGAAAGAGAAGCAGGCAGACATTTGGATAAAGTAACACATGAGCAGTGAGACAAAATTAGTTTTAAGCATCATGGCTATACCATGTAACTGTTGTGTGTGTGTCTGTATGGGTCCTCCAGGTGAAATAGGTGTGTGAGTCTCTGAATGAATACAGCCAAGCTCTGTGCTAGCTCTATGTCTTGGTATGTCAGACAAGTGTAAATCATGCATGATAGAGGCGGCAGTTCATCATTGGCATACCCAACCAAGAGAACTGCCTCTGCCAGGAGTTGCACTGGTACATCCACACCCATGGTCAGATGCACTGCTGCTGCCTGAATGTGACTGATGTCTGCTAGATGAGCTCCCCTCATGAGGACAGCTAGGACCATGACTCCATGGCCTGCTACATCTTGGTGTGGATAGCTCAACTACTGATGGAGCAGTAGAAGTACTGCCACTATGGGAGCATGATCAGGCATGGCCACACTGACTAACAGCAGATGATGTTGCTGACCTATGCTCATGAGGATGCCACCCCCCTCCGAGTGGACTGTCCATCACAGACACCATCCATTCCAATGTGTTATTCATCCAATCCATTGAATCTGCAACACTGTGGATGCATTCACGCATGTCAGGCTATGCCACATCTATAACCCTAAGCATTTCTCTGGAGGACCTATGTGAACATGCCTGTGCCTGCATGATAGCCCTAAACATACACGGAGTGGAATGGGAAGAGACATCTGGATCAGGTGGAGGATGGACAGCAGGCCTCCTCTGAGAATCCCAACAACCCTCCTGCATAGCACCTTGCCCACACTTTGGTTATGACCAGAGTCAACAGGCACTGAAGCCACAGTATCCATATTTCCCTAATTGATTGTCTCACCCTCCACCTGTACAATATCTGAGGAATGACTGGAATAGGTAGCAGTAGGCCTACTGGCTGTGTCCGATGGAATTACAGGGGATAGCTGTATGCCATCCTCAGTGTCAGATTCAAACTCTGCACCCCCCGACTGTGCCTCTGTTTGACCACCATCAACATCAGAGTCTGCTGATACTCTGACATCAGGTGGTAGAATTCCTACACTTCCACTGTCAGGATTACCTGTGATAATAAACAACAAACACAGGAAGAAATTAATACCTGCACTACTACAGTCCACTATATGCTAACTAACTAACACTGTTGCTACAATTGCAGACAGTACAGCGATACACACAACAGTCCTGACACTAACATCACAAACTAAATTTATTTTTGAACTGCTCATCAGTATTGACAAAAATGCTTGGCTTACCATGTGCAGATGACTGTAAGCACCCTTTGTTGGATGGTCCTGGAAGACGTTAAACAAAAGGTAAGGACAACATTATCACAAATAGCAGTAACACAGGGGGTAAAACATTTTTCCCTTTATATGTTCATAACTATACTTTCAACAAGAACTTGGATGACAGGTCCAGCCTAAGCCCCATTGTAATCAGTCAGAATGTGTTATTAACTGTAACAATCTACAACTCCCCCCCAACTAATTTCTTAATCAGAACTAACGTATTAATGTAAATATTTTACTATACACTAGTATTTAACAATTGAGAGACATAAGCTTACCCAGAAGCTCCTCCTGGGACATACAATTTCAAGGACATGGTATCCTGCACTTTTCAGGGAGCTGTCTGGATCCCTGACAATGGACAGGAACTCTTCATTTGCTGTTAGTGGTGGCTTTGTTGCAGGACCCCCTGGGTACCCATCCGATCATGGGCTACAGCACCTGCTCTCCTCCTTACAGATGAGATCATGGTAGTGGCCCTATGGCACACCTGATAATATGTCCTGCTGTGGCCACCTACAGCCTTTACGTCTGCAACTATCTGATGCCAAATTTGCATTCTGCTTGACATATCCCTATGTCACCTCTCAAAAAGAAAAGCACCATGTTGCCTAAGAGCCTCCATAATGACCTGATTCTCAGAGTCACTGGAAGTTGGTTTTGGTGGATTGAGTTGCCTTGGTGCCATAGTCCTAGGTGTCATAAAACACAACAGAAGGATAATACACATAAGTATCACATAACTAAAAATACCTGTTCCCAGATAAAACAAAAAATATAGCATTTCAGTATTACCCACTGGAGAAACATAAAACAGTCTAGATATTTAAAATATGGATAACATGTATTGTGTGGTTGTAATATATTACATTCACACACAAAACAAGGCTGGATGCAAAACAAGAGATAGAGAGAAAAAGTAACAACAGCAACATATTCTTGTTTGTGCCAGAAGAGAAATGCAGCTTTGCTCCATTACCCCTAAAAGAACAGGTAAATGACAAGTTTGCTAAAAAGTATCAGTCAAATGCTCAAAGTACTATCAAACAAACTGTCCCTGAAACATGTATACAGATTTAACAGAGAGCATTCCATTTTAAGCTATTACCAATTATGTATACCTGTGAAATGCCCTGACAAACATGCCCATGCCATCAGTGCACTTGTAAGTAATGCATACAGATAACAGTAGAATTTGATAATTAATATATATATATTTGCTAATTATTTATATATGTGTGTGTGTGTGTGTGTGTGTGTGTGTGTGTGTGTGTGTGTGTGTGTGTGTGTGTGTGTGTGTGTGTCATAGCATTCTCCACATAAATAAGTCTCCTCACCTTCAGGTTCCCTAGCTTCACGGTTGCTTTTTATGGTGTAGATTCATGGCTGTTAGGACAGTGAAGATGCAAATGTGGTGAGAACTCTTTAGAATCTCTAAATCCCAAATGCTTGGCTTTGTGTATCAAATGTAAACATAGTGCAGGCATTCTCTCAGTTTTGTTAAAATTGGATTGCAACTGTGAATGGTTACTAGTAGGGAGAAGGAAAACAAAACAGCAATGCAGACTGCCCTACCTCCAATGGCTTTGTGAGGTTAGACGTACAAATTGTATAGAAGTAATTTTATCAAGGTTGGAAATCTAAGTAAAAAGGAAACAATTTGCAGATTATGTTAATTAATTTCCAACCTCTGCTTCATTTGTTGACAACTGTATATTATTGTCATTTAATATCCTCACACATTTTAAGGAAAAGGTTATAGAATGCCTTACAAACTGCATGTCTCGGATTACTGGTCAGATAAGACAAGAATGAGCAACAAACACTGAGAGGTAAGACAGAGCTGCATTTTTGCAAGCAAGCATCATAAATGGTTATGTGATAACTCAGTGCACTACATCCAAAATGAGTACATGTGCAAATAACTTATTATGTGGTTTCTTAGTATTATAGATGATGTTGCAGTTGGCTGTATACGGAATGATTTCAGTTCCCAGCTGGAAAGCTGGTTGTGTGGCAAGGAGGGATAAGGTACCCTTACTGTGTACTAACAAACATTTTGCAGTAAATACATGAACTGCACAACAAACTGCAGTAAAACAAAAATCAAGGCAAGAACAGACAACTCCGTAGCTCTTCAGCTCTTTATTAGATGTATCCAGAATAAAAGAACACTGATAAGAAAATTAAGTGCTTTTTGTCTAGTATAATAACTAGACTTCTTCAGATAATTAACTGCAACTCAAGTTCTTCTTAAATACAATTCCCCTCTCTCTGCTCCTAATTTAATTGATGATAAGTGCCAAATAATAATTATGTGACCTTTCACTTTACATCATAAAATGAAATGAGCCATCAAAACAAAGGACACATGCAGTTTACAATAAAATATAAAACAAGGTAAGAAACACAGTTAAAACACATATCTAAACATTATAACCTTACACATCAATTAAAATAAACAATTATGATTGTTGACCCTAAAAGGGCTGTCTTTAATAGACTTTTGCAGACAAAGAACATACTTAACTGTTTATAGCCCTTTTAGTGCCAACAATCATAATTGTTTATTTTAATTGATGTGTAAGTACCTGAGTTGCAGTTAATTATTTGAAGAAGTCTAGTTATTATACTAGACAAAAGTGCTTAATATTACTTGTTATCAGTGTTCTTTAATTCTGGATATGTCTAATAAACATTTTGTAGTGTTTGTTTCATAGATTGCTTTTCTTTATTTCAACTACTTTTACTTTTTTTTTTTTTTGGACAGTGCTTGTGGGGTGCATGGCTTAGCACAAGCAAGGGAAATGGAGAAAATGGATGTTAGATTTCACTCTAGTTTGCATGATGCTTAGCATTGCACAAACCCAGACTAGTGGCCCACACAAGAAGCAGAAAGAGCACCTGTAGAATGGGCATCTGTAAAAGTGCAAAGGTCAAAAATGATACATTGTTGCAATTTTTGCTTTCCATTGTGCAATGCTGTTTAGCAGTTAGCAAGGTTCCCAAATACCTGCAGCCATTGAACACATGCAGGCATGACACAGACAGCCAATAATTGAAAACGGATGTATTCAATTAATTCTGTTGGTCATTGCACAAACATGTTAAGTGGCATTGTGAGGCAGTTAACATGGAGAACTTCAGAATGAGTAGCAATTTATGGAACTGTCATGTCACTAGTCCTGTGGCAGCAGGTATAATTGTAGGACTGGAGTACCAATGGGTCTGTGCTCTAGTACAAGGTGTGCAACCTATTTTTACTGTTGTGACAGTGCAGTTTATAGCAATGAACTGTAAAATATACAAGTGTTATTTCAACATTTTTGTGGCAGCAGGTATAAGTGTAGGACTGTCATGCACATGGTTCATGGTTCTAATACAGGACATCCAAGACATTTTTACTGCTGTTCCATTTCCCATTATATTCACTCTGACTTATAACACTTTAGATATTCGAGCTGATATGACTTATATGTATGAGGGATAAGACACCCTTATTGTGTTTTCAGATGTATGACTGAAAGACTAGTGTCTACTATATTTCTGTAAGTATAATTCTGCTCTCTGGACATGGATGGCTTCATAATTAAATAAGACACATACACAACTGGATATATATACAAGAACCTTCTCAGGTCACACACATACATGTTTAACACCTCAGACTGTCAGATGTATTTATGAATGATTCCTGACTATGCCTGAGCAGCACTTCTTCTGTGGCAAGGATGGAAATTCAATGCAGTGGAAGAAAATGTTTTGTCCCTTGTGCCTAGGTTTTAATCCTATATTAAAAAAATCAGTTTTATCAGTGTATAAAGCCAAAAACAAATGTGTCAGGTCATGACATGTATGCCCCCAGTGCATATTTGCAAACTTAACTCACCTAACAGTTACCTTCCAATTTTCAGTATATACTTCCAATATACGTCAGCAGACATCCCTCAAACTAAGGTCAAGTGTCAGATTAACCTTCCTATTTCAAATATTTATTTCATTCCTGCTTGGCACTGCTGCTGTCCTCTTAACATCATGCAAACACAGTTGATATCATTGCGTGGGTTTATGCACAACCAGTAAATGCAATAACAGGAATTGGCAGGAAAACATTAGTTTCCATTGCTTTAGGTTAGGTGTTAGACATTCTGGAGTTAGTGGAGAAGTTGCCCAGTTTAGGACATAGTGACTGGGTATCTGGGAGTCCAGGATATTTATTGGACTCCTGGTAAATCACCACAGCCAAAAGCTTCTGTAATGGGATTATTCTGGCTCCCGGTACAAGTCTGGTGCATGGAGTACTTTGTCTCCAGGCTGTATCCAGTGCTACTGGCATCCTGTACCCTGGAGAACAGTGTAGGCATCATTTTAATGAAATATCAAAAAATAAAAATGCTGTAATTGGAACTTTAATCAAATAGAAGTACGGTAAGCACTTTCACAAATAATTCTGCTTCATCAGACAAATAAAAACAGTACAGCTTACATTAATTAAATACATAAATTCAATTTAAATCCCCCAATAAAATTCAGTAATAACAAACATGTGACTTATATATCATAAACACTGATGAATCTCATTTAAATAATCTTCCTTGCTTCAGTACTGGAGCAAAGAAGATTATTTAAATGATTAATGTGAGTTGTACTGTTTTTATTGGTCTGATGAAGCCAATTACAGCATTTTCTTATTTTTGATATTTAGTTATTTGATATATTTGCTGTTGACTGCTCTTTGGTGGTATTCATTTCATCATTTTAATGACCTACAGAGGTGCAAAAGGGATATCCTTAACTCTTGGTTGACTGATTTTGAGACTGTGGGAATCCCACAGCTTTGGAATTATAATAATAAGAGAGTATTTGTAATGCTTCGAAAGTTAAATATAGCAATACTGGTATGCATAATTATTTTCCGTTCTTTTCTGTTCTTTTGCCAGCTAATGCAGACAAAAAGTTCCATAGATGGGCTCATGCTGCTCAAATGCAGAGACTAAGGGAATCATGTGGTATGTATACAGCACAAGAAAAGTATTATTATAGCTTTAACATTTAAAGATAGGATAGATTTTTTTATTATACAGTTGTAGCAAATTGAGCATGCATATCCTAACTGGAAAAGCAAGTATGTAGCATTAGTCTGTAACACAAACCAAATTTAGGAGTCAAATATAAGACTGTAGTGAGAGGTTCTGGCTTCAAATACCAACAGTCACAACTCTACAATACTACATTTCTTTAAAAATATTTACATTAAATTAAACTCTATACAAGTAGCATAAATGTCCTGCTGTTAATTATAATCTGTATAATTGGAACATGCATATGTGCAATATATGCTCATTTCTAGGATTACATGCAGCAATCTGTACTTACAGTGTGTATTTTTAGGTCTATACTTAAATGTAATACTAAAGATAAAATAGTTGTTTAATTTTGTTAATGCATTGTATGTCACATATGATGGTACTAATTTTATCTCTTTTTTTCTTTCACCCTAACCCTCATCTATCTTTTTTATTTCTTATGTGTCATCAAAATGTCTCCATGTCATCCATGTGTACCAAATCACTAAATGCTACACAGCACAGCTAGGTAGACATGCCCCAGTGAATCAGCCTGCCCTATTCCATTGCCTCCAGCACCAATGCCCAGCACATCTGGACCCAAACTGCCAGCACTATCTCTGCCACCCCTGCACTACGTGTACCCTCAGGTAGTACTGCTCCAGTAGCTGGTGAAGTGGTACCCTCCAGGAGCAGTGGTGGAGGTGAAGATTTTATCACCCACTGGAAAATACCAGGGTTGGTGAGTAGGGTTGTGCACCATATTATTGTTGTACCCCTATAGCAGATGGAGAGGCTGTTCTCCCTCATGGTAGTTAGAAGAAGAAGATGATGCCAAGCACTCCAGCTGCCAGTAGAATAAAGGGATACTGATAACAGTCCAGTGGGTGAGGACTCAATTCTCACTGTTTCTGTGTTTGACAGGCATGAGTCTGTGTTGTACCCTCTCTCACCCCAACCATGGCGTCCCTCAACCTTTTGTGTCTCTCACTATCCCTGTCTCTTGTATTGTTTGTTTGCATTTTCTTCCTCACTTACCCAACTTACCTGACCCAGAAATACCTACGTCCGTTAACCAGCATTCCTCTCTTACTGAATTAAAAATGGGCACCTGTCCCACAAAAAATATCATCCCATACATAGCTCTCTATTTGCACTTGGGTCTTCTTGACACACTTGATTTGGTTCAATTGGCTATACAACATAATTACATTGTTGTCACCCATCTTTCTGGAGGTGACAGTCTAAATTCAGCTAATATTCTGCACACATTATCAGTTTTTACTGTAGAAGAAATGGATATCTATGGTTCTTTCCTATCTCCCTCCTGCACATTTTTGTATTGCTTTCCCTAGCTCCCCATTTTAGTACTTTCCTGTCTACACCATTTTAACACCTATAATTTGATCAAAAATAGAACCACACACAACACACATAAGTACCCAAGAAAGGAATAGATCCCTTCACATTTTACCCTCTATGTACAGAGTTTGGCATCTCACACCAATGGCAAGTGACAGTGAGCAGCTCTGCAATGATGTGTTACCTCCACATAATGTCGCTTGACCCAGCTGCCCTACGTCCACACACACAAACACATATGTTGAATGTACTATAAAGAATAATGTCATTGCATTATCACTGTTTATTTAGAAGTATTATATACACCTGGAATCAAACCCAGTATCATCTGGGCTCAAAAAGAAATGTGTCCCTGCATTTACACCTGCTGCCACAGGTGCATTTCATAGACTCAGTACTAGCTTTCAGACTTGAAGCAATGCAGCTCACATTTGTGCAATGCTTAAATATGTTCAAACAGGGAAAGTAATGGAAATGTGTATGTCACCTGCATAAACACTTAGCCAACCATCATGCAAACCTGATGCTTGCTGCTGCACTATGCAAAGTAAATATTATCATGCATTAGTGCTGTTTACTCTTCATTTACTCTTTATGCCATGAAACTACATGTGGAAGCATAACTAAGTCAAGGCCTAATCTAAAAATGTCACATATTTACAATGCAGCCATGTGTTGCCTCCCCCCATGAACTGTAAACCTGGTGTCTCAGTACTTTTTCACACACATATCAACTACACTACATGATTTAATATGAAATGTTGTGTGATATGCAATGCACATCAATCTAATAACATGCATAACTAGAACTATCTTCACAGTTGAACATGCCTACACATCTATCAATTGACAGTGGAATCTGATGACCTTTAAGCCACCTAAACTGGACTGAGACACTAAAAGCGGAGGCGTGTCCATATAAATTAAAGATATCCACACCTCCAGGCTAGTTGCTCAGCATAATACATCCGAGATTATCCAAGTGCAACTAACTCTGGGTAAGACCACAATCCAAATTGTAGCTTGCTACAGATCCCCCACCATGCCCCAGCTTTCCCACTCCTCATTTCTTGATACACTGGAAAATATTAGGGTACAACCTAACACCCTAATAATTGGTGATTTCAACTACCCCACCATTAACTGGGAAAATTACTCATGTACCAACTCTTTTGCTCAATGTTTTCTGGAATTCATAAATTCCAGCACCTTGGATCAACGTATCCACACCCCCACCAGGGGCAGCAATATCCTAGACCTAGTCATTATCAACATGGACAACCAGTGTTCCACACCAGAGGTCAGTTCATCATTGGTCAGATCCGACCACAAACTAATCACCCTAGACATCCACATCCCGCCCTCTATTAGGGAAACCACAGTAAAAAATTTCTCCAAAGCCAACTTCTCGCTTCTTAAGACAGAAGTGGCAAACTTCACAACACCCATGTGGATGAGCAATAGCGGATCGACTGCTGAATCCTACACAAACGCACTTTATAAGCACTTACACGAGTGCATGGATCATGCAATCCCTAACAGAACCAATATGCTATCCTTCAAAAAAAAGGAAGCCAATCTAGTGGTCCCCTGCCATAAACAAACCTCTACAACAGAAGAAAGAAACTGTTGCAAAAAAGAGTAAAATCCCATGATTGGAGGAACTCCCTGGTCAACCTCAGTAAGAAGCTAAGATCCCTCATAAAATCCTCCAAAGCTAGTTACAAAAACAATATTGCCACTGATTCTAAAGACAACCATAAAGCATTCTATAGCTATGTCAAGAATCTCAATGGCAACACTCAGATCTGCTCTGAGTTATAGCACAATGACACTAAATATACAGAACCAACTGATATTGCCAACATCCTGGAAGATAGGTTCAGTGCTAACTTTACCCCCCTCTCACCCCCTAAAGGGCTCATCTCTATATCAGAAGAATGCAAAGTTCCTGTAATCATGTCTGCACAGGTAAAAATCACACTCTCCAAAGCCAAGAACACAGCATCCATGGGAACTGACAACATCCCAGGCTGCATTCTACACAAACTACAGAACAAAATTGCACCCCACCTAAGTACCATGTTCAGTCATAGCCTTACCTTAGGCTTTGTGTCCACTGAATGGCACACAGTGATGGTCATCCCACTCCACAAAGTGGGAGCAACCATGGACCCCAGGAACTACAGCCCCATTAGCCTGATGAGCCTGGTCTACAAGGCTATGGAACGTATCATCATGGAACTTATAAACACTGACATTGGTAATCTCCAAACTCTAGAATCCACCCAGTTCAGGTTTGTAAAAGGCAGATCATGTCTCCTAAACCTAATAGACTTCTTTGAAGCAGTCACCAAAGACATAGATGAGGATAAGATGGTTCACACGGATCCCCTACACTACACCGACACACCACAAACCCGACAGCCAAAATGCTGACACCGAAACCACACAAAACCGACAGTCCACATTACTGAACACCATAACACTGACTCACAAGACACACACAACACCAGCACACCAAAAACCTTACAAACCTACACTAAACCTTACATACACAACTATCTATGCACTAACCTTAACCCAAACCCTAATCCTAAGGTCCGTCACTATCACACACTTACCTTACCCGCACCCTAACCCTAAAGTTTGTCATTATCGCACACTTACCTTACACACCCTAACCCTAAAGTCCATCACTGTCACACACTTACCTTACCCACACCCTAACCCTAAAGTCTGTCACTAACACACACTTACCTTACCCACACCCTAACATCCATCACTATCACATACTTACACAGTTGCGCGCATTTTGTATGTCAGTGTTCTCAGCGTCGGAATTTCGAACTGTTGGTTATTTCCGTTGTCGGTCTTCCGGTGTCAGTGTTCTCGTCAGCGGGGTTTTGAACTGTCGGTGTTCTCAGGTACACCCATTCACACAGCCTATCTAGATCTTGCCAAGGCTTTCAACACCATCCCCCACTCTGGAATTATAGATAAGCTCACTAAACTAGGTATAAATCCCTATGTCAGAAGATGGGTTGCCAACTGGCTCACTGACAGAATCCACACTGTAAAAGTAGCAGACTCCAAGTCTGACTTCGGACCAGTGACAAGTGGAGTATCACAGGGTTCAGTACTGGGTCCTCTCCTGTTTTGTATCTACTTCTCTGAAGTACAGGCTAACACAGAAGGTCTTTGGCTAACAAAGTTTGCAGATGACTGCAAACTAGGAGCCATAATCTAAACTCCTAACAATGTGGACAAAAGGGCCTCACTGAGGCAGATGCCTAGTGTCAAAGCCATGACCTCAAGCTCAATGCCAAAAAGTGCATTGTCATCCCTTTTGGTAAAAACTCTGTACCCATGAACTACCACATAGGCGGTAGTCTACTTAACACCAAAGGTGTGATAAAAGACCTTGGGACACAGGTGGACAGTAGTCTCTCCTTTGATAATCACATCATCACAGTAGTCAGGAAATCCTTCTATGTGTCACACCTCATCACAAAAGGTTTCTCATCCAGGAAAAAAGAGGTCATTGTTCCCCTCTACTTGTCACTCCTTAGACCTATTATAGAATACAGTGTCCCTTTTGGTATGTACCTCACAAGACATCTACAACAACTGAAAAGGCCACAGAAATACCTCACAAAGAGGATTACTGGCTTCAAACAGATTCCCTATGCAGACCATCTAAAAAAACTCCAACTTTACTCCATCGCATATCGACTACTCAGAGGTGATCTCTGCCTAACATACAAAGCTATGTCAAACCCAGAGCTGTTGGACATGCTCCACTTAAAGAAATACCAATCCCTCCAAGCTACACGCTATAGGGACTTAAACCTTGTCACAACAATAAACAGAACATGCTGGAGGATTAGATTCCTGTCCCAGAGACTTCCCATACTCTGGAACAAACTACCCATCTATATCAAACAAAGCTCCTCATTAGCACTCTTCAAGAAAAATCTTGATGATTGGATGGGAGATAGGAAATTCACCCCAGGGATCACTTCTGTGGCTCTGCTCAACAGGGGCACATGAAAATAATTTTCTTAAGTGGCGAAAGCCAGGGTACCTTTTCGGCTAGGCTTATATAGGCCCTAGGGTCAATAGCCTAGTACCTACCTATGAACCTATAAGCCTAACCAGCCTAATCTCCAAGGGTATGAAAAGAATCATCATGGACCATATCCACAGGGACATAGGTGACCTTTAATACTCTTAACACATTTATGTTTTGTTAAGAGTAGATCTTGCTTATTAAACCAATTCAATTTATTTGATAATGTCCTCAAAGCCCTGGATGAGGGAAAACAGAACATACTGCCTATGTTGATTTAGCCAAGACCTTTGACACAATCTGCCATTCAGGTATCATAGAGAAAACTCACATCTGGGAATTAACCCATCCATTACTAGATGGGTAGCCAACTGGTTCACTGAGAGACACACACTATCAAAGATGGGGAGTCCACCTCTACCAGTAGACCAGTTACCAGTGGAGTGCCTCAAGGATCTGTGCTGGGCCCTCTACTGCTTGGAAACTATTTCTCTGAAGTCCAGGTGAAGGTAGATGGCATGTGGCTTGTCAAGTTTTCTGATGACTGTCAACTGGGCACAATCATATAGAATTCCCCAACAATGTTAACATATTACAGAAAGGGTTGACACAGAAAAATGATTGGTGTCAAACTCACAGACTGAAACTTAACACAAAAATACCTCACTGTCCCCTTTGGCAAAGAAATACCCCTGCTAATTATAATATACATAGCACCCCCTCTAAGCTCAGACACAGTGGTATGAGACTTAGGAACATATGTTATCAATCTAAACTTCAATCACTGTATATCCATAGGGCTAAGACAGACATTCTACATTGCACACCTCATAACTAAGTGCATCGCATCCAAGACCAGGGAGATCACAACTCCACTGTACTTGAACCTTAGCAGACCACTAATTAAGTGCAATGCTCTCATCTGTATGTACCACACCAGCATACCTCTCAACTGTACATATTTTCACAAAATGTCCATATTTTTGCCTCATATTTTTGGTCTGTTTTTCATAAAAGTTAGGTTTTCTGGAAAATGAGTGGCAGATCATTAAATATTGAACTTAAAAATAATGAAAGACATTTGTGTTTCAGACGTCATGCCCTTCAGAAAATTTTCCCTAATGCAAAACCTGTTAGACTATCAACTTTCTAAGTTTGTAAGAGCAATATCTAAAAAGTGTCCCTATTTTTGGGCCTTTGCCCCACTTTTATTCATGACTTTGTCCAGATATCCTGCTCTAAGGGATTGAGAGGTATGATCACCAGACACCTGCAGCAGCTAGAGAAAACAGCCCAGGCCTCCAAAACATGACTTACATGGAAAGACTGAAAGACGTGTCACTGTACTCAGTATCATACAGGCTGCTGAGAGGTGATCTATACCTGATCTACACAGCAGTCTCAGACCTTGACCTGCATGAAATGCTGGACATCCACAAATTAAATGTGACAAGAATAACTTGATCCAGGGATCTCAACATAGCATGTGACATAAAAAGAACATGCTGGAAAGACAGTTATGTCTCTCAGTGATTGCTACTCCTTTGTAATATGCTCCTACTACATGTGAAGCACCACTCCTAAATGACCCTATTCAAGTGCAACCTTGTCAACTGGATGGGTGATTGTAAATTTGCCCCAGGGGTAGCACCTCTTTCCCTCATGGACAGGGGCAGCCAATGCTGATCACAAAATCACTCTGCTAACTATGCTCGATAAGGGTACTTAGATTTTTAGATTGCTAGGCTTGTAAAAGCCCTAGAGCTATTAGCCTAGTGACCTCCTATGAACATGTGAAGCTTTGAACCTATGCAGTTCTCCCAATATCTTCTTGCAAACATGCACTGCTGATGCCATCTACAATAAGTTGTCCTGCAGCATTATAAAAGTCAGACTTGTGCAGTGGTGCTTGCATAAAGTACTGAGCTCTGTAGTCTCTGTACTTAGATAGGTAGGGGTCCTGTTCTTACTATAGTCAGCTGTGTGTGTGTCTAGCCAGAAAATAATAAGCATGCATCCTATAGTTACTACTCCAATCTCATGAACTGACAGTGTTTTGCTACTTGTAAATGCCTACACATCCATTTCATGTAGGCCTCCCAATATCTTCTCTCCAACATGCACTGCTGATGCCATCCACTATAACATTTCCTGCAGCTTTGTAAAAGTCAGGCCTGTGCAGTGGCACTTCCATAAAGTACTGAGCTCTGTAGTCTGTGTGCTTAGATAAGTAGGTGTTCTGTTCTCATTACAATCAGCTGTGTGCACACATTGTGTGTGTGTGTGTGTGTGTGTGTGTGTGTGTGTGTGTGTGTGTGTGTGTATGTGTGTCTAGCCAGAAGAGCATAATTGTGTATCCTACAGTTACCACTCCAATCCCATGAATTGACAGTATTTTGACACTTGTACATGCCTGCACATCCATTTCATGCAGGCCTCTCAACATCTTTTCTCCAACATACACTGATGATGTCATCCACTATAAGTTGTCCTGCAGCCTTATAAAAGTCAGACTTGTGCACTGTCTCTTGCAAATAGTACTGAGTTCTGTAGTCTGTGTACTTAGATAGGTAGGGGTTCTGTTCTCACTGCAGTCAACTGAATGTGTTTAGCCAGAAGAACATAAGTGTGTATCCTACAGTTACCACTCCAGTCCCATGAATTGACAACATTTTGACACACTCTCAACTAAGCTGTGACAGACATTGCTAGGAAATCATTTTATTTAGCACAGCTAATTGTGGAATATCATCAAGATGAAAAGAAGTAATAATTTGCATTGATCAAACTAATTATTGAATACAATGCCCCTTTTGTGATGTGTCTCAATAAATGTATCAGACAATTAGAAAGACCCTAAAAGTTCTTAACTAAAACAACACAGACCTAATATTCCTGTGCAACCATGAGAGGCTGGAAGCTGTATCCCTGTATTTATTGTCTTGCATACTTTTGAAGGAAGATTTCTGTCTTACATATAGTGCCATTAGAGACACGGTTGTTGTACACATCCTTTATCGCCATACCTCCAACAGTTCCACAAATGCTAAGAAAAGGGATCTAAATCTTTGTGAACATATGAATAAATCACAGTGGAAGGACAGCTTTATAACTTGTCTCCCTGAAATCTGGAATAAACTTCCAATGCATGTTCTACATTATGACTCACAATCTTATATTAAGCATAATCCAGGTGACTAGATGGGTTTTCACAAATTAACTCTGTGATTAACTTGTATTGTTCTTCTGGAGAAAGTAGGTACAGATTAAGGGATGGTACTGGAAAGGCATAAATGATCACTAGACTCAAAAGTCTTGAAGTATCTGTGTATAACTACAAACAGAAATTAACACAGCTCCTAGTTAAATATCTACCATAGTTCATTGCATCATATCCATGGCTGTTTAAAGTGAACAATACAATCAAGGTGTTCACCATTTTTGAAAATGTTATACCTATTCATTAGACTACCTCTCCCAAAAAACAGATATGTTTAATATAGTTGTAGTGATTTCAAACTTTTCCAGTAGACCAGTGACTTGATCCTATGAGCCAGGGATCTAAAACTCACAAACACCTGGCTTCAAACAGCCCTCAAGCCAACATAATTCTAGGTAAATGAAGCTTTGACTGTAGATTCCTTTCTGTATTGACTGCTTGTTTTTTTTTCTTTTAGATTGTGGCAATTGGCTGAATTTATTAGCCTTTGTATAGCCATCATGATCACTGAATTTGAGACCCTAGCCTTAAACTCTCACATAAGGAATTTTTGCACTTTTTCCAATATTTGAAATTCTTGTGCTGAATACACACAAAAAATATTTTTACAAAAGAGAAGGGGAGGTAAAGAGGGAAAACAGCCCCCAGGATTCAATAAACTCCATGTAGGTTTTGTGCAGACACTACACGTATGTGATGTTGCTCATCATGTGGCATCACGCCATGCATAGTAATGAGACATGTAAGCAAGGTGTCACGGTTTGCACCAGAGCTGCTTGCTGCAAAACCTCTAATATGTGGATAGCATTTCCATGTAAAGTTGCTGGCCATGAAAGCGGATTGCACGACAGCACACCAATTGTTTTTTCCTTTCTTGAGTTTCCTTCATTAAAATTTGTTTGTGGCAGTGTCATAGATTGTTTTTCCTCATTTCAACTATTTCTCTATTTTTGGGGGGAGGCCAGTGTTCAAGCAATGTGCCACTTAGCACAAACATGATTGCCTATGCTCATCTGGTTTGCATAAAATTTGGCAGTGCACAAACTGGATGAATGGACCACCCAGGTTGCAGACCAGACCAAGAAAACCACATATATAAGCCAGATGCATTCAATTAATACTATTGGCTATTGCACAAACAAGGCAAGTTGCACTGTGCTGTGATTAACAGTGAAAGCTTTACAATGAACACTAAGAGAGGGAACATCATGTAGGCAATCCTGTGGCACCAGGTGTTAATTGTAGTTCTACAGTGCAGGTGGTCTTGCGTTCTAGTGCAGAGTGTGCAAACTTTGTTTTCCTGTTGTGACATTATAGATCATAGCAGTGAAGTGCAACATACATAACTGTTTTTTTCATCTATCTTGTGGTAGCAGCTATAAGTGTAGGACTACCATACCCATGGACCAGGGCTACAATAGAGCACATTCCATACCCTTTAAATGTTGTTCCACTTCACATTATAGTCACTATCACTTATAGCACTTGACAAATTGTAGCTGATATTAATATTTTTATGTGTATAGGCTGAGGCACTAATATTGTGTCAGTTATTTATTTACTTAGGAATTGTCCATTTATTATCAAAATTATAACTGTGGGTATACTGCAAACTATGTTCATGGAAGTATACTTTATGCTATCTGGACTGCCATGGCCTCCCCATTTGACTAACACAGTTACGCAAGTGCTTGTATATCAAATAACCCTAAAATTACATTACTTGCCACTGTTGTGCATCACTTACTATCACACAAACACATTGCCTGCCAGTGCTCACCATCAAGTACCATGTTTGCTTGATGCTAACCAATGTGAAACTTTTTCAAATGTTGCAAAACCAAAAGGTGCGCACTCTCAGTAAGTGCAATATATGCAATTTCAGGGAAAATATCAGGATACAAAATGCAATTGGTGAAAAATGGACATCCCACATTGGGCTTGATCTATGATAGGCATGTCTGGTGTTTTTGGTGAGGGAGTGTGCTTCCGAGCACAAAGGCAGGGTGTTCAAGAGTCCAAAGTCTTTACTGGACTCTTAGTTAAAGAACATGGGCCCCGGTTGCTGCAGCTGGTCTATTAAGGCTCAGACTAGACGTCTGAAGCTGGGAATAGTATTGCCAGGGCACTGATCAGTGCTACAGGATATCCTCCTCATTGGAGAACAATGCTAACATCATTTTGATGACCTCTGGAGGAGGAAGCGGGATATCCTCAACCATTGGATCAGGTGGGAATTTAGTACAGTGACTGATTGTAAGAGTTAAAAGCTGAATATAGTCAAAACTGGAACTCATAATGGTATTCTGTTCATGCTGTTTTTTCCAAAGCTGCCATGGAGCATGTATCAAATGTGAGAGCCTATGTCATATGTTTCTCAAGGATGTGAGAAGCATGTGATATGTATGCATCAGAATAGTACTGTTATTGCAGCATTAAATGTTAAGGATGGCTTAGTTGGTATTTAATACAGTTGAATCAAATTGAGCATGCATATCTCAGCTGCAAAGGTAGTATGCATGCCTTAGTCTGTAGCACAAAGGACCAGTTCCATATTCTCAAATAACAGTAAGCATGCATCGTTAAACTGTAAAAGGAAAGTATACATGCAATAGTCTGTAGGACAAAATAACAGTACAGTATTAGAGAGCAGTCAAAGGTTTTGGGTTCAGAATCCACACTTCCCAAATAAACAATAGTGCTAGGTTTTACATCATTATTGCAATGTAACTTCAGACCTGTATACCAGTGGCACAAATGGCCTGCCGTAAACTGTAATCAGTATAACTGGAACATGCATATGTGCAATAAATGCACACATCAAGGATTGTTGGCTGCCGTCTGTACTATAGTGTGCATCTGTTATGAACTGGGTAGTCTTAAAAGTAATATAAGAAATTTGTTAGTAGTTTGTAGTGTTAAAAGTAAAAGTAACAGAACAGAGTCAAATAATTATAACAGTGCTTTGTATGTCACATATGAAATGACTAATGTCCTCCCTTTTTTCTCTCACTCCAACCCTTATCTTCTCTCTTTTTTTTCTCCCCACAACACAGCTGGGTATGCCTGTCCCACAGGACCCTCCTGCCCCAACTCCACAGGTTACAGTACTGATGCCCATCAAGTCTGGTGCATGACCTGGCAGCACCACCTCTGCTGCCCCTACACTGACTGGCCCCTCAGGTAGTTCTGCCCTGGATAGGCCTGTGGTTTCCTCTGGGAGCAGTGGCAGAGGTGGTGGCTTTATCCTGCAAGAAGAACTGCCAGGTATGGTGTGTAGGATTGTACACCACATGGTGGGTGCACACTTAAACCAGATGGAGTACCTGTTCTCCATCCTGGTTCAAAATACCCAAAGGAAATGCAGACATTGGACACTGCAGACAGTAGCTCAGTGAGGTGACAGTGATGACAGTCTACTGGGTGAGGATTTGATTCTCACTGTCACCCAGCTTGACACGCATGGGATCTTGATTTCATCACTCTCTCCCCAACCATGGTGTTCACTCACATCTTGTGTCCTTCACCATCCCTGTCTCTTTTCTTGTATGTCCTGTCTGTCTGCCATTGCTTACATCCCTTCATCCCTTCCCCAACATTCATCTCCCTCTGCAAAAAAAAAATGAAAAAGAAAAGGAAAAAAGGCATCACCCCCCCCCAATACTGTCCCATATATAACTCTCCATTTCAGTCATGTGCCTTCTTGACACCCTTGGTTTGGTCAAATTGGCTATACAACATGATTGTCTTGTGGTCATCCCTCACTCAGGAGCAAACAGTCCAAATTCAGCTAATATTCTACAAATATGATCATGTTTTACTGCTGAAGAAATGGGTAGCTATGGTTCTTTTCTATATCCTTCCTGTATATTCCTGCCCTCCTTTCACTTTTGTTTCCCCCCTGCTTGCTCCCAATTTCACTACTTTCCTGTCTTCCCCATTTCTTTTCTTTAAAACATTATTGCGCATTGGTAAGCATCTTGCACCAATGTAAAGCAACAGTGAATGGCAGCAGTATAAAGAAATGTATTGAAAGTATCATACACACATAAAATTACATCTTACACTTGTATTCAACCCCAGTAACATATGCCTCCAACAGGAATGCATTAACACATGCTGCCACAGAGTCAGTTAGGTTCCAGATGTATTTCATACAATCAATAGTAACTGTCACAGTTTAGCAAAGATTTCCATTTGTGCTCCCCTGTGCTTGCTCCCCATATCACCAATGTCATATCTTTCTCATTAATTTTGTATGAAGTATCATTGTGCAATCCCCAGAAATGTTTTATAAAGCATTGTTGTGTGATACCATTTATAAAGCATTAGTGTGCAATACTCAGCAATACTAATACAATAGTTCAATGTATTTGCTACAGCTGTAGTTGGAACAGTACCATCTGGCCCAAAAAGGAATGTATCACTGCATTAAGTAAAATAATACCTGCAGCCAGAGAGTCAGTTAAGTAGTAAGTGTATGCAACAGCAGTTAAGTCTGTCATTTGCTATTCAGTCTGTAAAATATACATGTTGCTCAACTGAGTCTGTAGCACCATCTGTTAATGCATTGATCCATTCATTGTTGGAGTCAGATGGTACTGGATTCAAATCCAGGTTTATGTAACAGTTTCAAATACTTTTACATGTAAACCCAAATTCTAAAGTGTGATAGTTGGTATGGATTCTCTAAAATATACTTGCTAATTACCTGACTCTGTGGCAGCACATGTTCATGCACTCAATAGAGTAATACATGTGTTTTGGGGATAGATGTTACTGGTTTCAAATACAGCTTTATATAACATTTATAACACCATTTTGCCGTAGCTGCACTTTAGTGGGTGATGTACACTATCACACAATTATGCTTTAAAGAAAAGAAATAGGAAAGATAGGAGAGTGGTGAAATGGGGAGCAGTCCAGGGGAAGAACAAAGTGAAAGGAGGGCAAGAATGTGCAGGAGGCTGTAGGAAAGAACCATAGATATCCATTTCATTTGCAATGTCAACCTCAGAGAGAGAGAGGGAGGTGACCACAATGCAATCATGCTGCATAGCCAAATGGACCAAATCAAGTGTGTCAAGACAATATGTGTGTGAAATGAAGTGCTGTGTATGGGAAGACATTTTTGGGACAGGTTCCCTTTGTTTTTTTTTTTTTGGGAGAGAAAAAGGAATTTTGATGAAGGGACTTAGGTATGTTTGGGTCAGGTAGGTTGTGTAGGTGAGAAAGTAATTGCAGACAAACAGAACATGCAAGAAATAGACAGGGATGGTGAAGGACCCAAGAGGTGGGTGAACACCATGGTTGGGGTGAAAGTGGGGACATCGCAAACCCATGGACATCAAGTTGGGTGACAGTGACAATCAAGTCATCACACATTGGACTGTCACACTGTCATCTCACTGTGCTGATGGCTACAGTGTCTGATGTCTGCATCTTATCATGTTATTCAGTACAATGATGGAGAGCAGTTTCTCCATCTGGCATAGGCATGCACCAGCTGTGTGGCACACAGTCCTATGTACCAACCCTGACAGTTAATCGCAGGTGATAAAATCACCACCTCTGCCACTGCTTCCAGAGTGAACCACTGGCCTATCCTGCAAGGCAGAACTACCTGAGGAGTTAGGTAGTACAGGGGCAGCAGAGGGGGTGCTTCCAGGCTGTGTCCCACATGTGTTGGCAGTTTTTAGAAAAATGTATTATTGTTTCTTATTGCAGTTCAGGAATTTTTTAATCATGGATGTTCATGACCTTTTTTCTGTAATACCACATGTTACAGGCTTATTATGGTTTGAACAACAACTTTTTTTCACTGGCATAATGAGTAATGTCATGGTAAATGTTTGTGTAACATTAATGGGGACAGTCCTAAAGAATAATTTTATATATTTTGAAGGCCAGGCATATAGACAGACCACTGGAGTGGCAATGGGGGCTGAGTGTGCCCCCAGTTTTGCCAATCATGTCATGGCCCAGTGGGAAGTCGAATATAGTTTGCATAGTGAATTTTCCACCTGTTTGTCTTTATACATCAGATTTCTGGATAACGTTTTTATTTACTGGACCAGCATTGAGGAAATATTAAAATAATTTTTAGTATATGTAAATAATATAGTTGAATTTTTGAAATTTTCTTTTGAATATCATACAGATAAAATGTCCTTTCTAGATATGGAGGTAGGTAAAGATTTCAACAATCATTGCTTTTATTCTACTTTATACAGAAAGCCCACTTTTTCAAACACTTATTTGCACTACTCCAGCTTGCACCCTAGGCACCAAAAGAAAGCTGTGGTCAAGGGGAAGCTGGTACGTGTTGCCAAAATGCTTTCTAAAGAAGAACAATTTATTATAGAGGCCAATAGTGGTGGACATGTTTAGTAAGAGAGGATATCCTAATGAATTGTTGAACAGAGTATATCAGGAAGTGTTTACTAAAAGAGAAAGTGTTTTTTATGTACCTATATTAGGTCAACAAAGAATGGAAATGGTGAATAGAGATGATTCTGTGAATGTGAATAAAAACTACACATGAAGTTGTATCACTACTTTCAACTTGGATAGTTATATGCAAAAATTGGGCTTTGTTTTTGAAAAACAATGATTTTTTTGGAAAAATAGGCTCAAAACCAGTAGTGGTATATAGAAAGGATAGATCTTTAGAAATGAGACTGGAAAGAAAATATCAGAAAATGGATAAGAATATTTGTTCTGGTACTAAAAAATGTGGCTGTTGCTCTACATGTTCTTATATAAATTTTACAAATAATTTTTATATAAGAAAAAGTAAATACAACGTAAAGGGCTGTTATACATGTAATACATCCAATGTGGTTTATTTAGTACAGTGCAATCAGTGTTCAGCCTACTATGTTGGAATAACCAGTAGACCATTCAAAAGGTGAATTTACGAACATATGTTAGATATTAAAAATAAAAAATCCACTAATGCACTTTATAGACATAGAAAAGTTTACTAATCATAGTTTTAATGTTTTAATTATTGAACAGGTTAAAAAAGATTTACAAGGGTGGATTATGGATGAACACTTGGATAGGAGTGAGTTAAGATGGAAAATAATTCTTAATGCATACAACCACCCTCGACTAAATGATGTTGTTCCACTAACCCCCTGTTAAAGCTTATACATTATGGCATAAGGTGATACAAATATAAATTATTTTTATGTTTTTATTTTTATTTTTATATAATGCAGTTTTATGAAATATAGGATTGATTAATTTAAATTGACTGTTTCATTTAGATTTTTTTATACATAGTATTTAACTTATATATATATATATATATATATATATATATATATATATATATATATATATATTAAGTGTATATAACTTTAAGTTTTAATTAATTAACAACGTCATGTGATTTTGCAATAGGGGTATATATCGAGTGTTTTTAAGTGTGAAAGTGTTGCTCTGATGAAGTTTTGCTAAACTAAAGCACTTAACAACTGTTAATAAAGTGTGTGGTTCAACCTTTGCTTGGTTCTGGTTCTTTTAGAACTTGCTATTCAACTGTGCTCCTGGTTCCTGTGCTGTATTTTCTGTGTTTTTGGACAAACAAGGATAAGTTGTTCTTGCTAATCTCCTTGTTTTGCATCTTGCCTGCTGTTAGTATTTTACATCTGTAGCCTGTTTTATGTTTTTCCAGTAGGTAACTGACAGACTATCTTTACTGTTTTATCTGAAAACAGTTACTTTGCAGTTATGTGATACTTATGCGTATTATCATTATGTTGTCTTTTAGGACACAAACAATATTAATAAGGTGGTGACCCCCATGCAGTGATGCGGAGAACAACATCATTGTTGATGCTCTTCACCAACATGGGGCATTTCTGCTTTGGAAAGGGTCATTCCAAAATGGCACACAGGCTACAATTATAGCAGCAGAGTGCTGAGAACATCAATTCCCTGGGTGGCCACAACTGAACTTATGAACAGGTGTACCACAGGGCCACTGATATGATTACCACTGCACGGAGGCAAGCAGCTGCAGTTGCCTGAGACCAAAGGGTAACCAGGGGAGAGCCTGCTACAGAACCACTTCTCACCCTCAATGAAAAGTTCTTGGTGAATATCCTCCATCATGAGAGCTCACAGCAGAGTAGACCACAGTATGTTCTTGATGTGGGCGCCACTCGTTCTGTCCTAAGAGGAGCTTCCAGGTAGGCTTGGTTATATGACCAGTTCAATACTGTTGCATATTAAAACAATTGACATAAATGTTACTTCTGTGTCACATGTCGTTTTTGAGGGAGAATGATGATTGCTACAGTTATAAGCTTAGTTTGGAGTTGTCAGCCACATTCTTGTTGAAAGTAGAGTTAATGCAGACATAGAGGAGTACATGTATTATAACCTGCCTTACTGTTAAATGTGATGATGGTGCCCTTACCTTTTGCTTAACTTCTTTCAGGACCATCAGAAATCCAGCAAGATATGCCTTCTGCAGATATTAAGCCAAATAAATTTATGTCAGTACTGCAGATCAGTTTAAAGAAATATCATAATGTATCACTTTAAGCCTGTTGTGTGTATTGCTGTAGTGTCTGTAATATTGGCAGCACTGTTAGTTGTATATATTGCACCATAGTAGTGCATGTATTAATGTATTCCTGTGTTTCTTCTTTTTCATCACAGGTGACCAGGACAGTGGGAGTGTAAGCCCTGTTCCACCTAATGTCAGTGGCTCAGCAGACACTGATGATGATGGTGACCAGACTGAGGCACAGTTGGGGCAGTGTCGAGGTGGATCTGACAAAGAGGTTGACATCCAGCCACCCCTTCTTTTTCCCTGTACACAGCCAGTAGACCTATGCCTACCCAGTCCACTGAGCCCACAGCTATTGGACAGGTGGAGGACAAGGACATTGATCAGGGAAGTGTGGCTACTATGGCATCAGTGCCTATTGACCCTGGTAGCAACCAAAGTGTGGACAAGGTGCTACTCAGGATGGTTGATAGGGGTGCTCGGAGGGAGTCTGCTGTCCCTCCTCTACCTGGTGTAGGTGTCTCTGCATGTGTCACTCAATGTATGTTTAGGGCTGTTATGGAGTCACAGGCACATTCAGAAAGGTGCTCCAGACAAATGCTCAGGGTTGTAGATGTGGCACAGGCTGAATGCACGACTGCCTCTACTATGTTGCCAGTGCAATGGACTGGATGTATGACATGTTGGAATGAGCAGTGTCTGTGATGAAATGTCTGCTGGGATGGAACTGCATCCTTGTGGGTGTAAGTCATCCACATCTGGTGATAGCCAACGTGACCATGCCCGATCATGCTCCTGTAGTGGCAGTACTTCCACTGCTCTGTCAGTGAGTGTGTGTTGTCCACACCCAGATGTGGTAGACCATGGGGTCTTGGTCCTGGATGTTGCTGTGAAGGGACCATGTCCAGCAGACATCAGTCACATTCAGGTAGCAGCATCACATCTGACCTTGGGAGTGGAGGTGCCATTGCAACTCATGGTAGAGCCAGTTCTTATGGCTGGGGGTGACAACAATGAACTGCCAACTTTACCATGCATGGCTCACACCTGGCCAACATACCAAGATGTAGAGCTAGCATCAAACTTGGCTGTGTTCATGCAGACTCTCATGCACACTTTCACATGGAGGACCCCTAGAAACACACAACAGTTACATGGTTCAGCCTGCTTGCTTCCCTTTCTTACTCATACACACTCACTGACTTTTTGTGTCAGCCTATGCTCTGTCCCCCCCACCCACACACACACACACACACACACACACACACACACACACACACATACAACACCCTGGGCAAGTGATGATAATTGTGCTATATCCCTGTTTTCTCTCTTTTGGATTCAGAGATACAAAAGCTTTGTGTCTGATGCACATTATAGTATATCTGCATTTGTGTTGTTGAACTGATACTTGTACCTGCCACTATTTGCCTTGCCAAGATATACAGTGGATAGTATAATCATTTCACTAATTTATAGTGTACTCTCTTGTAAGGGTCATTACAGTAAAGTCAGAAGCTGCAATGTGTCTCATTACTTTCTAACATTTTTCTATAAGGTTTTTCCAGTACAAATGTATGTTACACATCATAAATCATGCCAACACATTCAGATCTCAGGATTGTATGACAGCAGCATGAAATGAATGTGCAAGCTTGTGCAAGTATCAAAATACTGGCAAGCTATGCCATTGGAGAAGTAATTGTAGGATAGCATGTCTACTCTGCTGTCTAGAGACACATATGCACACACCAAGTTGACTGCAGTGAAGACAGAACCCTTAGCTATCTAAGTATATGAACTACAGCACACAATACATTAAGCAAACATCAAGCACAAGTCTGACTTTTACTTGGCTGTAGGTCAACTTATAGTGGATGACATCAGCAGTGCATGCCAGAGAGAAGACGTTGGGAGGCCTGGATGGAATGGATCTGTAGGCGGGTGCAAGTATCAAAATACTGCCAACTTATGGGACTGGGGTGGTACCTGCAGGATACAAACTTGCTCTTCTGGTTAGATACACACACATACACACACACACACACACACACACACACACACACACACACACACACACACACACACACACACACACACACACACACACACACACACACACATACACACACAGATGAATGCAGTAATAACAGAACTCCTACCTATCTAAGTACACAGACTATGGAATTCAGTACTTTAGGCAAGTGCCATGGCACAAGTCTGATTTATACAAGACTGCAGGTGAAATTATAGTAAATGACATCAGCAGGCTATTTTGGGGACAGTAGGTTGGGAGGTCTGCATAGGCACATAGATTCATATGTTCATTTGATGCCATTAGCCTAACAGCACTAGGGTGCATAGAAGCCTAGTTGTGTAAAAACACAAGTACTCTTACTGAGCATATTTGGATGTTTGAGTTTAGCAGAGCACGGTGGTAATCACGACCAACTGGCCCTATCCATGAGGGAGCACACAACATTATATATTACAATTTTTAGTGTGGTTGATATATTGGTGGAAAAAAATACTGAGACCCCAGGGTTATACTGCTTCGTGGAGGGGGGGGTAACATGTGGATGGATTGTAAATATATGATATATAGTTAACTGTGCCTTTAATTTGCAATGTTTCCACATTTAGTTTTATGCCATACAAAGGAAATGAACAATAAACACCAATAAGACAGCATCATATATACAGTTCCATAGCACAGTGAGCATTAGATTTGCCAAATGATTAACAAATTGGGCACACATGCAAGTTGCACCTGTTTGCGCATAGTTAAACAGTGCACAAATGCAAGCCACATTGCTAACATCTGACATGCAGAATGCAACAGTGGCAAGCAATTATATGTATAGGCAGCTGTGTATGTATTTTTCACAAAAGTTAAAGCCATGCCAGTCCAGATAACAGGAATACATTTACAGGACTATAGTACACAGTATACCCGCAGTCATACATTTGATGATAAATGCGATAATACATAGATTACTCTATCAGTAAAATAACACTATATGGAATATGCTGTATTTGAACCCAGGACCATATATATGGCAGTCCTACACTTACACCTGTTGCCACAAGAATCTTGAGGAAACAGTTGTCTGTGTTGCACTTCAATGCTGTAAACTGCAATGTCACAGCAGTAAAACAAAGGCTGCACACTCTGTACTAGAACCCAGTACCATCTGTACTCCAGGCCAGGTTTTCACGATAGTGAAAGGCATTCATTGAATGTATCTGGTTTCTATTTTTGTCTGTCTGCTTCCTAGGTGGTATGCTGCTCTTTGTGCGAACCAGATAAACACAGACAAACCTAAAACTGCACATCATGCAAAAAGTGCAATTTAAAATGAGAAGAATAAGAAAAAAAAAACTTAGTAATGGACACATAAGTAAAATAAGTGCCTACGGTCACATGTTAAGGCACTTTCTATACAAATCCACCACTATTTACTTGATTACTGCACCAAGTTAAGAAATACAAGGATATGTCATAATATCATTAAAGAGTACATTCTAGGTTCCGGACATGCCTTGCAAATGCAGCAGTTGATACAATTTTATTTCAAGGCTAAATGTTCCTTGTCTCTACTCCCATGGAATTGAAGTATTCAGGAAAAAACAGAATGGAGGCTACATGGATGCTTTATAGATTGTTGAATAGCTCCACCATACTGGAAATAATCTGCTTGTGTTGTAATTAGCACCTATGAGAATCATCTGCAGCTTAACTGAATATATTGACTTCGTTGATGCTCATTAGTGCGAGATGCGCACATCCTCACTGCTGCATGCACTGATGTATTAATAAGGTAAACACGGGTAATTTTGTTATTATTTTTCTCCGTTTCTGTGATGTCACGCAAACATGCAGCTCAAAAAGTGAAAGAAAGGTTACAGACCATGTACTATAACCCACGACCATTTATACTCTAGCCCTACACATACACATGCTGCCACAGAAATAGCTATGCAACATGTACTGAGAAACCTGCTATTCATTCCTCTATTTCCTGTGGTTGTGCTAAGCACTGCATTGTGCAAACAATGACAAAAATTAAAAAACATATTTACTTAAAGCAGACAGAAATGACAGACTTAATAAAGAGGATGAAACAGAACTTGTGAAATGTGCACTGATTACATCCACTTTTGCACTTCATAGACCAACATGTACACCTTTGTAAGTGTAACCTGACACGCCCTTGTTGTCATCATTCACTGTTGCCATCTATTGAAAATGAATACTGTGGAAGTGCCTACACAAAGTGAACATCCCTACATGGTTGCAATTTTTTAGGATACAGCAATTCTAATGAGTTTTGACCTTTTCTGCATTTTCACCCTGCTGACAGCCCTGAATCTACACAGTTGGTAACAGTGTAGGCAGGGAAACTGAAGGGGAGCCCAATGTTGTACACATAAGGGAGAGTGATACTTTGCTATATATTTGCACAGAGGAATACCGGTTTTGTTAGAATTTGACTATATTCCATCAGATACATTCTGCATATGCCTACATGACAGTATGAATAGTCTGTTTCATGGGGTTTACACTTTTAGCTGTCTACATTAGTTGCAAGTATATTCTTCATTTGAATGTAGGGGTGCAAAGTTGCATTTATGTCATGGCACTTAAAAAGGATTTTTTGCTATTGTTAATCTAATTTTCTAGCCTCTGCCATGTCTAGTAATGTCAGAATGTGTGTGGGGTTACATGTTATGGTCAGTTCTATACAAATCTAGGGACATTACTTGCTCTTGTTTCTGTGTAGACTCCTTTCCATGGCTGTATGCAGAAAAGTTTCCAATACATGGGCAACATGAGCATGAAATCTATACATTAGCTTTACAGCTTGTATCGTTCCACCATGTTGGTTTGCTTCATTACCATACAGTTCAGCTACTTCTGCTATATTTTGCATGCCACAGAAATTGCTATGTTTGTGAGTGAACGTGCAGTACTAC